>NC_034175.2:77187688-77260188 GCF_002021735.2 Oncorhynchus kisutch | reverse complement strand
AGTAACCAAAAAAGTGTTAAACAAATCTAAATCTATCTTATATTTGAGATTCTTCAAATAGCCACCCTTTGCCTTGATGACAGCTTTGCACACTCTTGGCATTCTCTCAACCAGCTTCACCTGGAATGCTTTTCCAACAGTCTTGAAGCAGTTCCCACATATGCTGAGCACTTGTTAGCTGCTTTTCCTTAACTATGCGGTCCAAGTCATCCCAAACCATCTCAATTTGGCTGAGGTCAGGGGATTGTGGAGGCCAGGTCACCTGATGCAGAACTCCATCACTCTTCTTCTTGGCAAAGACATGGTGGTTGGAACCAAAAACCTAAAATTTGGACTTCAGGCCAAAATATACATTTCCACAGGTCTAATGTCCATTGCTTGTGTTTCTTGGCCCAAACAAGTCTCTTCTTATTGGTGTCTCTGTGAAACATTTATTTGGGCTGCAATTTCTAAGGCTGGTAACTAATGAATTTACCCTCTGCAGCAGAGGTAACTCTGGGTCTTCCTTTCCTGTGGCGGTCCTCATGAGAGCCAGTTTCATCATAGCGCTTGATGGTTTTTGTGACTGCACTTGAAGAGATTTTCAAAGATCTTGACATTTCCCGGATTCACTGACCTTCATGTCTTAAAGTAATGATGGACTGCCGTTTCTCTTTGCTTATTTGAGCTGTTCTTGCTGTAATATGGACTTGGTCTTTTACCAAATAGGGCTATCTTCTATATACCACCCCTACCTTGTCACAACAAAACTGATTGGTTCAAACACATTAAAAAGGAAAGAAATTCCACACATTAACTTTTAAGGAGGCACACAACTGATCGGTTCAAACACATTAAGAAGGACAATAAATAACAGACAGTGTCACCAGCAAAGCAACCCCACACCATAACACCTCCTCCTCCGTGCTTCAGGATGGGAACCACACATGCAGAGATCATACGTTCACCCACACCGCGTCTCACAAAGACACAGCGGTTGGAACCAAAAATCTCAAATTTGGACTCCAGACCAAAGCATACATTTCCACCCGTCTAATGTCCATTGCTTGTGTTTCTTGGCCCAAACAAGTATCCTCTTCTTATTGGTGTCCTTTAGTAGTGGTTTCTTTGCAGCAATTCGACCATGAAGGCATGATTCACACAGTCTCATCTGAACAGTTGATGTTGAGATGTGTCTGTTACTTGAACTCTGTGAAGCATTTATGTGGGCTGCAATTTCTGAGGCTGGTTACTCTAATGACCTTATCCTCTGCAGCAGAGGTAACTCTGGGTCTTCCTTTCCTGTGACGGTCCACATGAGAGCCAGTTTCATCATAGCACTTGATGGTTTTTGTGACTGCACTTTCAAAGTTCTTGAAATGTTCCGTATTGACTGACTTTCATGTCTTAAAGTAATGATGGACTGTCATTTCTCTTTGCTTATTTGAGCTGTTCTTGCCATAATATGGACTTGGTATTTTACCAAATAGGGCTATCTTCTGTATACCACCCCTACCTTGTCACAACACAACTAATTGGTTCAAACTTATTAAGAATAAATAAATTCCACATATTAACTTTTAAGGAGGCACACCTGTTAATTGAAAAGGATGGCTACATGAAGAATCTCAAATATAAAATATATTTTGATTTGTTTAACACTTTTTTGGTTACTACATGATTCCATTTGTGTTACAATGTAGAAAATTGTAAAAATAAAGAAAAACCCTTGAATGAGCAGGTATTCTAAAACTTTTGACCAGTAGTGTACATGACATATGACTATATACATGACATATGACTATATACATGACATATCACTATATACATGACATATGACTATAGACATGACATATGACTATATACATGACATATCACTATATACATGACATATGACTATAGACATGACATATGACTATAGACATGGCATATGACTTAAGACATGACATTTCACTATATACATGACATATGCCTATATACATGACATATGACAATATACATGACATATGACAATATACATGACATATGACTATGTACATGACATATCACTATATACATGACATATGACTATGTACATGACATATCACTATATACATGACATATGACTATATACATGACATATGACTATATACATGACATATGACTATATACATGACATATGACTATATACATGACATATGACTATATACATGACATATGACTATATACATGACATATGACTACAGACATGACATATGACTATATACATGACATATGACTATATACATGACATATGACTACAGACATGACATATGACTATATACATGACATATGACTATATACATGACATATGACTACAGACATGACATATGACTATATACATGACATATGACTATATACATGACATATGACTACAGACATGACATATGACTATATATGACTATATATTACTATATATATATACACTGAATGGGGTTCAGTTCACCATGTATTAAACTATGTGTGTGTGTGTGTGTGTGTGTGTGTGTGTGTGTGTGTGTGTGTGTGTGTGTGTGTGTGTGACTACAGTAGCTACTAGTTAATGCTATGTTCCCAAGGCCCTGGTGAACTGACCTGATGAGAACACACTGGCTGTCGTGTCTCTTCCAGAGACAGCGGTAACACTCGTTGGCCACAGCGAAGATATGAGGGGGCAGCTCTCCCAGGTGGTGTCTACTATACAGGTCTACTGCTGCTGGGTCATACAGACCTGGGATCTGCTTGTAGGGGTTCACCGCTGCTAGGATAGAGCCTATGTTGGTCTGGTGGGGAGCATGGGATGACATTTTTAGCTCAGTCTTCTTCACTGCTGAGATAATTGTCTGATTAATTTGCTGGAACGGGGACAGAGAGATAGAGAAAGACATGGAGACCACCTGATCAACTTAACAAGACAACAATCCACCCTGATAGGAAACAACCCTGTTTCTGTCCCTGTGGGCCCTGGTCAAACGTAGTGCAACTTCAATAATGCCTCATCACTGAGAGATTAGAGTCAGATTCCACTGTTCTGTTCCCCATATTAAATACCTGAGATCAATACTGCAGCGTTCTCAGATCCCTTCCATTGAAATGTAAGATCCAGTCCCATTAATATACAACTAGTCGGTACAGTTAGCACTTACACTATTATTATTATAGGAATGAATCATGGCTTGTTCTATAATTCAGTTTGAATGGAAAGCAGCCTGGGTAAAGTGTGTTAGTGGGTCATTGTGTTTATAATGACAACAGATTGTAATGTAATAGAGCCAGCCCACTAAAAGCCTAACTGACCACTCCAACTGAATTCTTCCAATGTCCCCGACATACTTCAGTCTGAGACTGTCATCATTGAAGTTGTTTGTGGTGACGTTAAAACCTCTTAAGGATCCGCCCCTTTTGTTAAACGTTCTCCTAAATCTAACTGCCTGCAGCTCAGGCCCTGAAACAAGGACATGCATATTCTTGGTACCATTTGAAAGGAAACACTAAAGTTTATGGAAATGTAAAAGGAATGTAGGAGAAAATAACACAATAGATCTGGAAAAAGATAATACAAAGACAAAACCAACCGTTCTTTTGGATTTTTTGTACCATCAACTTTGAAATGCAAGAGAAAGGCCATAATGTATTATTCCAGCCCAGGTGATATTTAGATTGTGGCCACTAGATGGCAGCAGTGTATGTGTATATATGTGTGTGCCAAGTTTTAGACTGATTTTTTACAAATGTATTTCACCTTTATGATCCAATGAACCATTCAAAATGTTGTATCAAGACTGCCCAAATGTGCCAATTTTTTTAATTAATAACTTTTCATGTTCAAAATTGTGCACTCTCCTCAAACAATAGCATGGTATTATTTCACTGTAATAGCTACTGTAAATTGGACAGTGCAGTTAGATTAACAATAATTTAATCTTTCTGCCAATATCAGATATGTCTATGTCCTGGAAAATGTTATTGTTACTTACAACCTCATGCTAATCGCATTAGCCTACGTTAGCTCAACAGTCCCGTGGACGGGACACGATCCCTTAAAATGAGGGGTGTTTTAAAAAGTCATCAGCGAGTGGATCATCTCTAACCTCTAACCAATATCAACACCAATGACAGACGTTCAAAACGCCGCTTTACGCTACGTGTTCTGGCTCTGGCCCAAACCATAATTTTTTGGGGGGACTAATCAGAATGGTTAGAATGTGTTTGCATTCTAGAAATCGTTGGGGAGGTACTCAGATCCAGACTCATTACGGAGAAGAAAGTAAAGTCCACAGGCGTGGCGTAGCGTTTGGCCAGAGCAAGGAGTTTGGGTAGCCAACTTAAAGCCTAGATGATGAGATTAGGATGAGCATCGTTCTGTTGGAAGATGTCCATGATTGTGTGCCTGTTCAGTAATGAACACTTGCATTGCTTGCTGTTTGGGGTTTTAGGCTGGGTTTCTATATAAGCACTTTGTGACATCTGCTGATGTAAAAGAGGCTTTATAAATACATTTGATTGATTGATTGATAATTGTCCTGTGCACTTTGACCTGGCTTAACCTGGGGGACGCTTTAGTCTCGACCTAGTGAAAGTTACATTTAAACACAGTTATGTAAAACCAAAAGATATTGGATATTGAAATGATTTTTCAAGGGGAGGTAGAGCAGTCCTACTACGGTCCAAGGCCCGGTTCTCCAAGGGGAGGTAGACCAGTCCTACTACGGTCCAAGGCCCGGTTCTCCAAGGGGAGGTAGACCAGCCAATAACTTTGGAACGAAGTTAACAACAAATATAAAGTTGCCAATGTCATTGCAATTGAACAAGCACAGGATAAAACAGAGAAGACTGCATTAAAAACCATCAACCACAAGTTGATAATATCTCTCTAGGAGCTGATCTGTAGTCAGTATTGTGGAATAATGCTCATGTTAAGGTAAGATTTGAATGGAGAAAGCTGATCCTAGAGCAGCACTGCCTTTCTTTCAATCCTATCAGTATCGACACATGCTGCTATGACGCACTTAGTAAACATTATGTTCTGTTGTTTTTGGGAACGTTTAAACACCCGTAAGCCTAAATTCCATCACTGTCAGGAAACCGGACCCTGATTTGTTAGGCAGACAAGACTATAACACTGTCTTACACAGATGATTTCTGTCTGGGAGGGTTGGACTATAACACTGTCTTACATAGATAATGTCTGTCTGGGAGGGATGGACTATAACACTGTCTTACATAGATAATAGATCATGTCTGTCTGGGAGGGTTGGACTATAACACTGTCTTACATAGATAATGTCTGTCTGGGAGGGTTGGACTATAACACTGTCTTACATAGATAATAGATCATGTCTGTCTGGGAGGGTTGGACTATAACACTGTCTTACATAGATAATGTCTGTCTGGGAGGGTTGGACTATAACACTGTCTTACATAGATAATGTCTGTCTGGGAGGGTTGGACTATAACAGTATCTTACATAGATAATAGATAATGTCTGTCTGGGAGGGTTGGACTATAACACTGTCTTACATAGATGCAGTCCTTCTGGTAGCGCAGGTAAAGGTTGTACATGATGGCAGCTTCATGTAGTTCTGCCAGAGTAGACATGTCCTCTACTCCATTAATACTGGTGGGGTGCATAGGAAACACATTGTCTCTGCTCAGCTCCCCCTGCTGCAGGTACATCACCTGAAACACAGAGACAACAGGTAGTTAGTTTTACTGCTGCAGGTACATCACCTGAAACACAGAGACACAACAGGTAGTTAGTTTTACTGCTGCAGGTACATCACCTGAAACACAGAGACACAACAGGTAGTTAGTTTTACTGCAGCAGGTACATCACCTGAAACACAGAGACACAACAGGTAGTTAGTTTTACTGCAGCAGGTACATCATCTGAAACACAGACACAACAGGTAGTTAGTTTTACTGCTGCAGGTACATCACCTGAAACACAGAGACAACAGGTAGTTAGTTTTACTGCTGCAGGTACATCACCTGAAACACAGAGACACAACAGGTAGTTAGTTTTACTGCAGCAGGTACATCACCTGAAACACAGAGATTACAGGACATTGACTTCACAGCAGGCATAGGCACACAGTAAGGCTCACTTAGGTTAGCTTTCCTCTGGTTAGTTATCTCTACTTAAGACTACAGGACACCTCACATCAGGTGTAGTAGGCCTTCAGGACACCTCACAACAGGTGTAGTAGGCCTTCAGGACACCTCACAACAGGTGTAGTAGGCCCTCAGGACACCTCACAACAGGTGTAGTAGGCCTTCAGGACACCTCACAGCAGGTGTAGTAGGACACCTCACAACAGGCGTAGTAGGCCTTCAGGACACCTCACAGCAGGTGTAGTAGGCCTTCAGGACACCTCACAACAGGTGTAGTAGACCTTCAGTGGCCTTCAGGACACCTCACAGCAGGTGTAGTAGGCCTTCAGGACACCTCACAGCAGGTGTAGTAGGCCTTCAGGACACCTCACAACAGGTGTAGTATGCCTTCAGGACACCTCACAGCAGGTGTAGTAGGCCTTCAGGACACCTCACAGCAGGTGTAGTAGGCCTTCAGGACACCTCACAACAGGTGTAGTAGACCTTCAGGACACCTCACAGCAGGTGTAGTAGGCCTTCAGGACACCTCACAGCAGGTGTAGTAGGACACCTCACAACAGGTGTAGTAGTCCTTTAGGACACCTCACATCAGGTGTAGTAGGCCTTCAGGACACCTCACAGCAGGTGTAGTAGGCCTTCAGGACACCTCACAGCAGGTGTAGTAGGCCTTCAGGACACCTCACAGCAGGTGTAGTAGGCCTTCAGGACACCTCACAGCAGGTGTAGTAGGCCTTCAGGACACCTCACATCAGGTGTAGTAGGCCTTCAGGACACCTCACAGCAGGTGTAGTAGGCCTTCAGGACACCTCACAGCAGGTGTAGTAGGCCTTCAGGACACCTCACAGCAGGTGTAGTAGTCCTTTAGGACACCTCACATCAGGTGTAGTAGGCCTTCAGGACACCTCACAACAGGTGTAGTATGCCTTCAGTACACCTCACAGCAGGTGTAGTAGGCCTTCAGGACACCTCACATCAGGTGTAGTAGGCCTTCAGGACACCTCACAACAGGTGTAGTAGGCCTTCAGGACACCTCACATCAGGTGTAGTAGGCCTTCAGGACACCTCACAGCAGGTGTAGTAGGACACCTCACAACAGGTGTAGTAGGCCTTCAGGACACCTCACAGCAGGTGTAGTAGTCCTTTAGGACACCTCACATCAGGTGTAGTAGGCCTTCAGGACACCTCACAACAGGTGTAGTATGCCTTCAGTACACCTCACAGCAGGTGTAGTAGGCCTTCAGGACACCTCACATCAGGTGTAGTAGGCCTTCAGGACACCTCACAACAGGTGTAGTAGGCCTTCAGGACACCTCACATCAGGTGTAGTAGGCCTTCAGGATTCCTCACAGCAGGTGTAGTAGGACACCTCACAACAGGTGTAGTAGGCCTTCAGGACATCCCACAACAGGTGTAGTAGGCCTTCAGGACACCCCACAACAGGTGTAGTAGACCTTCAGGACACCTCACAACAGGTGTAGTAGACCTTCAGGACACCTCACAGCAGGTGTAGTAGGCCTTAGGGACACCTCACAACAGTTGTAGTAGGCCTTCAGGACACCTCACAACAGGTGAAGTAGACCTTCAGGACACCTCACAACAGGTGTAGTAGGCCTTCAGGACACCTCACAACAGGTGTAGTAGGACACCTCACAACAGGTGTAGTAGGCCTTTAGGACACCTCACATCAGGTGTAGTATGCCTTCAGGACACCTCACAGCAGGTGTAGTAGGCCTTCAGGACACCCCACAACAGGTGTAGTAGGCCTTCAGGACACCCAACAACAGGTGTAGTAGACCTTCAGGACACCTCACATCAGGTGTAGTAGGCCTTCAGGACACCCCACAACAGGTGTAGTAGGCCTTCAGGACACCCCACAACAGGTGTAGTAGGCCTTCAGGACACCCAACAACAGGTGTAGTAGACCTTCAGGACACCTCACCGCAGGTGTAGTAGGCCTTCAGGACACCTGACAACAGGTGTAGTAGGACACCTCACCGCAGGTGTAGTAGGCCTTCAGGACACCTGACAACAGGTGTAGTAGGCCTTCAGGACACCTCACATCAGGTGTAGTAGGCCTTCAGGACACCTCACATCAGGTGTAGTAGGCCTTCAGGACACCTCACATCAGGTGTAGTAGTCCTTCAGGACACCTCACAGCAGGTGTAGTAGTCCTTCAGGACACCTCACAGCAGGTGTAGTAGGACAACTCACATCAGGTGTAGTAGGCCTTCAGGACACCCCACAACAGGTGTAGTAGACCTTCAGGACATCTCACAGCAGGTGTAGTAGGCCTTAGGGACACCTCACAACAGTTGTAGTAGGCCTTCAGGACACCTCACAACAGGTGTAGTAGGCCTTCAGGACACCTCACAACAGGTGTAGTAGACCTTCAGGACACCTCACAACAGGTGTAGTAGGCCTTCAGGACACCTCACAACAGGTGTAGTAGACCTTCAGGACACCTCACAACAGGTGTAGTAGGCCTTCAGGACACCTCACAACAGGTGTAGTAGACCTTCAGGACACCTCACAACAGGTGTAGTAGGCCTTCAGGACACCTCACAACAGGTGTAGTAGACCTTCAGGACACCTCACAACAGGTGTAGTAGGCCTTCAGGACACCTCACAACATGTGTAGTAGACCTTCAGGACACCTCACAACAGGTGTAGTAGACCTTCAGGACACCTCACAACAGGTGTAGTAGACCTTCAGGACACCTCACAACAGGTGTAGTAGACCTTCAGGACACCTCACAACAGGTGTAGTAGACAGTGGACAGAGCTAGACTGGTTACAGTGGACAGAGCTAGACTGGTTACAGTGGACAGAGCTAGACTGGTTACAGTGGACAGAGCTAGACTGGTTACAGTGGACAGAGCTAGGTTACAGTGGACAGAGCTAGACTGGTTACAGTGGACAGAGCTAGGCTGGTTACAGTGGACAGAGCTAGACTGGTTACAGTGGACAGAGCTAGACTGGTTACAGTGGACAGAGCTAGACTGGTTACAGTGGACAGAGCTAGACTGGTTACAGTGGACAGAGCTAGACTGGTTACAGTGGACAGAGCTAGACTGGTTACAGTGGACAGAGCTAGACTGGTTACAGTGGACAGAGCTAGACTGGTTACAGTGGACAGAGCTAGGCTGGTTACAGTGGACAGAGCTAGACTGGTTACAGTAGACAGAGCTAGACTGGTTACAGTGGACAGAGCTAGACTGGTTACAGTGGACAGAGCTAGATTACAGTGGACTGGTTACAGTGGACAGAGCTAGGCTGGTTACAGTGGACAGAGCTAGACTGGTTACAGTGGACAGAGCTAGACTGGTTACAGTGGACAGAGCTAGGCTGGTTACAGTGGACAGAGCTAGGCTGGTTACAGTGGACAGAGCTAGGCTGGTTACAGTGGACAGAGCTAGACTGGTTACAGTGGACAGAGCTAGACTGGTTACAGTGGACAGAGCTAGACTGGTTACAGTGGACAGAGCTAGACTGGTTACAGTGGACAGAGCTAGGTTACAGAGGACAGAGCTAGACTGGTTACAGTGGACAGAGCTAGACTGGTTACAGTGGACAGAGCTAGACTGGTTACAGTGGACAGAGCTAGACTGGTTACAGTGGACAGAGCTAGACTGGTTACAGTGGACAGAGCTAGGTTACAGTGGACAGAGCTAGACTGGTTACAGTGGACAGAGCTAGACTGGTTACAGTGGACAGAGCTAGACTGGTTACAGTGGACAGAGCTAGACTGGTTACAGTGGACAGAGCTAGACTGGTTACAGTGGACAGAGCTAGACTGGTTACAGTGGACAGAGCTAGACTGGTTACAGTGGACAGAGCTAGACTGGTTACAGTGGACAGAGCTAGACTGGTTACAGTGGACAGAGCTAGACTGCCAGGATGGTTCTGGTTACAGTGGAAAGGCAATCTACTGTAGACGGAGCCTGTCATATTACTGAAACCTTCATGTGATTCCTGATCAGGATAATTGAGATAGAGAGAGACAAAGCACAACCCCCGATGACCTCACAACATTCTGACATTCTTAGAGCATATGATGTCAGAGGACTATCTGCATACAGGCTCCACCTACAGATGTCGGATCTTAATCTGAGCCAATTTGCTACAGCAGGAAAATAATCTTGCAGCAACAAGAAATGATTATGTGGATTATAATTTTCTGGACATTTTTCTAAAGGTTGATACATTTTTCTTCAGGGAAAAAGTGGAATTAAAAAACTTCATAAGCCCTTTTAAACCTCAAATATACTACAAATATACTACTGCATCTGGGTGATCAAATGAAGATCTTAGATCATCTGTATGTTTCTGAGGCCAAACCACATCATTCATTCTGCCTGACATGGATATGTGTGATCTGTTATCCAAGTACTTCTGTCATAACAGCTGGATTTGAGTGCATGTCCAGAGATGTTGTGAGAAAGAGAACGCCCTGCTGTGGTTCCACCCTGTCAGGTTGGGACTGAAAAATGGTTAGGATTAGTTAACATGCTAAGGCCTAAAGGAGTAATGGTTAGCTAAAAGGCCTACAGGAGTTATGGTTAGCTAACACACTACAGGGCTAACAGCCCTAAAGGAGGTATGGTTAGCTAACACGCTACAGGGCTAACAGGCCTAAAGGAGTTATGGTTAGCTAACACGCTACAGGGCTAACAGGCCTAAAGGAGTTATGGTTAGCTAACACGCTACAGGGCTAACAGGTCTAAAGGAGTTATGGTTAGCTAACACGCTAACAGGCCTACAGGAGTTATGGCTAGCTAACACGCTACAGGGCTAACAGGCCTAAAGGAGTTATGGTTAGCTAACATGCTACAGGGCTAATAGGCCTAAAGGAGTTATGGTTAGCTAACACACTACAGGGCTAACAGGCCAAAAGGAGTTATGGTTAGCTAATACGCTACAGGGCTAATAGGCCTAAAGGAGTAAGGCTTAGCTAACACGCTACAGGGCTAATAGGCCTAAAGGAGTTAAGGTTAGCTAACACGCTGCAGAGCTAAAAGGCCTAAAGGAGTTAAGGTTAGCTAATACGCTACAGAGCTAACAGGCCAACCTCCAGCCCTGACCTTTAACCCCAGAAATCAGTGTTAACTGTAATAGATTCACACCTCTGACATCTATAACCCTAACCCTCACCCTGTGGCCTGTTAGCCTGTGAGCTAACTCTAATTCACACTAACTCCCATTTATAACCCTAACCTTCACCCTGTAGCCTGTTAGCCTGTGAGCTAACCCTACTATAATTCACACTAACTCACATCTATAACCCTAACCTTCACCCTGTAGTCTGTTAGCCTGTGAGCTCACCCTACTCTAATTCACACTAACTCACATCTATAACACTAACCTTCACCCTGTAGCCTGTTAGCCTGTGAGCTAACCCTACTCTAACTCACATCTATAACCCTAACCTTCACCCTGTAGCCTGTTAGCCTGTGAGCTAACCCTACTCTAATTCACACTAACTCACATTTATAACCCTAACCTTCACCCTGTAGCCTGTTAGCCTGTGAGCTAACCCTACTCTAATTCACACTAACTCACATCTATAACCCTAACCTTCACCCTGTAGCCTGTTAGCCTGTGAGCTAACCCTACCCTAATTCACACTAACTCACATCTATAACCCTAACCTTCACCCTGTAGCCTGTGAGCTAACCCTACTCTAAGTCACACTAACTCACATCTATAACCCTAACCTTCACCCTGTTGCCTGTTAGCCTGTGAGCTAACCCTACTCTAAGTCACACTAACTCACATCTATAACCCTAACCATCACCCTGTAGCCTGTTAGCCTGTGAGCTCACCCTACTCTAATTCACACTAACTCACATCTATAACACTAACCTTCATCCTGTAGCCTGTTAGCCTGTGAGCTAACCCTACTCTAACTCGCATCTATAACCCTAACCTTCACCCTGTAGCCTGTTAGCCTGTGAGCTAACCCTACTCTAATTCACACTAACTCACATTTATAACCCTAACCTTCACCCTGTAGCCTGTTAGCCTGTGAGCTAACCCTACTCTAATTCACACTAACTCACATCTATAACCCTAACCTTCACCCTGTAGCCTGTTAGCCTGTGAGCTAACCCTACCCTAATTCACACTAACTCACATCTATAACCCTAACCTTCACCCTGTAGCCTGTGAGCTAACCCTACTCTAAGTCACACTAACTCACATCTATAACCCTAACCTTCACCCTGTAGCCTGTTAGCCTGTGAGCTAACCCTACTCTAATTCACACTAACTCACATCTATAACCCTAACCTTCACCCTGTAGCCTGTTAGCCTGTGAGCTAACCCTACCCTAATTCACACTAACTCACATCTATAACCCTAACCTTCACCCTGTAGCCTGTGAGCTAACCCTACTCTAAGTCACACTAACTCACATCTATAACCCTAATCTTCACCCTGTTGCCTGTTAGCCTGTGAGCTAACCCTACTCTAAGTCACACTAACTCACATCTATAACCCTAACCATCACCCTGTAGCCTGTTAGCCTGTGAGCTAACCCTACTCTAATTCACACTAACTCACATCTATAACCCTAACCTTCACCCTGTAGCCTGTTAGCCTGTGAGCTAACCCTACTCTAATTCACACTAACTCACATCTATAACCCTAACCTTCACCCTGTTGCCTGTTAGCCAGTGAGCTTACCCTACTCTAATTCACACTAACTCACATCTATAACCCTAACCTTCACCCTGTAGCCTGTTAGCCTGTGAGCTAACCCTACTCTAATTCACACTAACTCACATCTATAACCCTAACCTTCACCCTGTAGCCTGTTAGCCTGTAAGCTAACCCTACTCTAATTCACACTAACTCACATCTATAACCCTAACCTTCACCCTGTTGCCTGTTAGCCTGTGAGCTAACCCTACTCTAATTCACACTAACTCACATCTATAACCCTAACCATCACCCTGTAGCCTGTTAGCCTGTGAGTTAACCCTACTCTAATTCACACTAACTCACCTCTATAACCCTAACCTTCACCCTGTAGCTTGTTAGCCTGTGAGTTAACCCTACTCTAATTCACACTAACTCACATCTATAACCCTAACCTTCACCCTGTCAGTCTGTAAACTAACCCTAATTCACATCTATATTTTGATCTCTGTTGAACACCAGGCCATCAGGTAAAACCCCTGACAGGGAGAAACATATGTTCATATCCACTCTCCAGGATCCTCTGGGCTGTAACTTGGTATCTCCCAGGATGCACAAGGAAAACAGGAAGAGGAAGACTCACAGAGAGAAAGAAGGAAGTCCCAGCAGCCAATGCACAAAGCCGACGCAATCTCTGGAATAGAATAGATTAACCGTTCTATTGTCACTAATTAACATGGGTCTGATCAGCGACTCCCCCTGTCGTCTCCATGGAAACATGCCTAGAGGTGTACATGTGAGTAGAGTTGGATGGCAGCCAAGAGGGAGCTGAGGTTCACAACGAGTCCCCCTGGGACAGTACAAAGAAAACAGTATTAGGTCTGCCCTAGAAAAAAATGTTTTCTGACCTCAATAACACTTCCTGCTGGTTAAATAAAACAGTAGCGAAGCTAGTAGAACCAACAGGGATTAACCGTACACTAGACTACAGTAATGACGAACAGTAGACTAGATTACAGTAGTGATGAACAGTACGCTAGACTACAGTAGTGACGAACAGTAGACTAGATTACAGCAGTGATGAACAGTACGCTAGATTACAGCAGTGACGAACAGTACGCTAGATTACAGTAGTGACGAACAGCACGCTAGATTACAGTAGTGACGAACAGTACGCTAGATTACAGTAGTGACGAACAGTACGCTAGACTATAGTAGTGACGAACAGTAGACTAGATTACAGCAGTGATGAACACTACGCTAGATTACAGTAGTTACGGACAGTAGACTAGACTACAGTAGTGACGAACAGCACGCTAGATTACAGTAGTGACGAACAGTAGACTAGATTACAGTAGTGATGAACAGTACGATAGATTACAGTAGTGACAAACAGTAGACTAGATTACAGTAGTGATGAACAGTACACTAGATTACAGTAGTGATGAACAGTAGACTAGATTACAGTAGTGATGAACAGTACGCTAGAGTACAGTAGTGATGAACAGTATGCTAGATTACAGTAGTAATGAACAGTACTCTAGACTACAGTAGTGACGAACAGTACGTTAGATTACAGTAGAAGCCACACTAGGGCCCTCTGGGAAACACAGTAGTTGCACAGCTGTAATCTCTGGAGCAGAGTCGTGGGGCAGGAGGGAATCTCCAATAAATCCTGTCTCTGAGGCATTACTGTGGTACTGACCATATCCCAGTATTACTGTAGTACTCATCATATCATTACTGTAGTACTCATCATATCCCATCATTACTGTGGTACTCATCATATCCCAGTATTACTGTAGTACTCATCATATCCCAGTATTACTGTGGTACTCATCATATCATTACTGTAGCACTCATCATATCCCAGTATTACTGTGGTACTCATCATATCCCAGTATTATTGTGGTACTCATCATATAATTACTGTGGCACTCATCATATCCCAGTATTATTGTGGTACTCATCATATCCCAGTATGACTGTAGTACTCATCATATCCCAGTATTACTGTAGCACTCATCATATCATTACTGTGGTACTCATCATATCATTACTGTGGTACTCATCATATCATTATTGTGGTACTCATCATATCATTACTGTGGTACTCATCAAATCATTACTGTGGTACTCATCATATCATTATTGTGGTACTCATCATATCATTACTGTGGTACTCATCATATCATTACTGTGGTACTCATCATATCCCAGGATTACTGTAGTACTCATCATATCCCAGTATTACTGTGGTACTCATCATATCCCAGTATTACTGTAGTACTCATCATATCCCAGTATTACTGTGGTACTCATCATATCATTACTGTGGCACTCATCATATTCCAGTATTACTGTAGTACTCATCATATCTCAGTATTACTGTGGTACTCATCATATCATTACTGTGGCACTCATCATATCCCAGTATTATTGTGGTACTCATCATATCCCAGTATGACTGTAGTACTCATCATATCCCAGTATGACTGTAGCACTCATCATATCCCAGTATTACTGTAGTACTCATCATATCATTACTGTGGTACTCATCATATCATTACTGTGGTACTCATCATATCATTACTGTGGTACTCATCATATCATTACTGTGGTACTCATCATATCCCAGTATGACTGTGGTACTCATCATATCCCATTATTACTGTAGTACTCATCATATCCCAGTATTACTGTAGTACTCATCATATCCCAGTATTACTGTAGTACTCATCTTGACCAGGCCTAGCTGAACGACTCTTTTTACTGGCTCGAGAGTCATAATTCGTTTTTTCAGAGTGTTTTTAATCATTTGTTTGACCTGCTGACCGCAATGAATTCTACAGCAGGACTAATACGAGCTCCTCTGTCTCAGTGACTCCACATGCTCCTGCTCCACCAACTGTCTATCATGTGCACCAGGGGAAATAGATCACGCTGCAGGCAGCATAAAGAAGAAAAATCCATGTTTAGAGCTGATAATTGATCACATGGTGCAATAATTAATGAAACGAATTGATTATTGAACGTTATGATGGACACAGCTTTCTAGAACCAAGTCATACACGGCCTCTGCTCAACAAACTCCAACTCCAGAACGTTTGGGGAGCTGCAGTTTGTGGGCTGCGTTCACTTTCACGACAGTCAAGCAATGCATTCCTCCAGAAGTTGTTCACAAGCTAGTCCGGTTGCGGCCACAACTAGTACTTGTTTCAAATGTATGAAGAAATATTCTTAGTTGTACTTATGTCTAACATTTAGAGGTCGACCGATTATGAACGCCGATGCCGTAACAGGCAGGCTCCTCGTGTGGTGCAATGTTATCAGGTGGTTAGAGCGTTGAACAAGTAAACTGTACAGGTCGCAATGGTGGGTAGTGTATGGGGCTTTGGTGACAAAACGGATGGCACTGTGTATTCATTGAGTTTTTGTTGAGTAGAGTGTTGGAAGCTATTTTATAGATGACATCACCGAAGTAGAGGATCGGTAGGATGGTCAGTTTTACGAGGGTATGTTTGGCAGCATGAGTGAAGGATGCTTTGTTGCGATATAGGAAGCCGATTCTAGATTTCATTTTGGATTGGAGATGCTTAATGTGAGTCTGGAAGGAGAGTTTACAGTCTAACCAGACACCCAGGAATTTGTAGTTGTCCACGTATTCTAAGTCAGAGCCGTCCAGAGCAGTGATGCTGGACGGGCGAGCAGCAGCGGGCATTGATTGGTTGAATAGCGTGCATTTAGTTTTACTAGTGTTTAAGAGCAGTTGAAGGCCACGGAAGGAGAGTTATATGGCATTGAAGCTCGTCTGGAGGTTAGTTAACACAGTGTCCAAGGAGGAGCCAGAAGTATACAGAATGGTGTCGTCTGCGTAGAGGTGGATCAGAGAATCACCAGCAGCAAGAGCAACATCATTGATGTATACAGAAAAGAGAGTCGGCCCGAGAATTGAACCCTGTGGCACACCCATAGAGACTGTCAGAGGTCCGGACAACAGTCCGTCCGATTTGACACACTGAACTGTATCAGAGAAGTAGTTGGTAAACCAGGCGAGGGAATCATTTGAGAAACCAAGGCTGTCGAGTCTGCCGATAAGAATGTGGTGATTGACAGAGTCGAAAGCCTTGGCCAGGTCCATGAAAACGGCTGCACAGTAATGTCTCTTATCTATGGCGTTTATGATGTCGTTTAGAACCTTGAGCGTGGCTGAGGTGCACCCATGACCAGCTCTGAAACCAGATTGCATAGCGGAGAAGGTACGGTGGGATTCGATATGGTCAGTAATCTGTTTGTTAACTTGGCTTTCGAAGACCTTAGAAAGACAGGGTAGGATAGATATAGGTCTGTAGCAGTTTGGGTCTAGAGTGTCACCCCCTTTGAAGAGGGGGATGACCGCGGCAGCTTTCCAATCTTTGGGAATCTCAGACGATACGAAAGAAAGGTTGAACAGGCTAGTAATAGGGGTTGCAACAATTTCGGCAGATAATTTTAGAAAGAGAGGGTCCAGATTGTCTAGCCTGGCTGATTTGTAGGGGTCCAGATTTTGCAGCTCTTTCAGAACATCAGCTATCTGGATTTGGGTAAAGGCGAAATGGTGGGGGCTTTGGCGGGTTGCTGTGGAGGGTGCCGGGCAGTTGACCGTGGTAGGGGTAGCCAAGTGGAAAGCATGGCCAGCCGTAGAGGAAATGCTTATTGAAATTGGGAAGGTGACTCTCCTATATACACACAGAGAAATATAGGCTATGTCAGCATTCTTTCTGGACATGAGAAAACAACGGTCTCTGTCATGAGAGATGTATACAGAGCAGAGACTAAAACATGTTTCTCCACAGGGCGTTCTCTTGGACTCCTCAGATTTACAGTACATCTCACTGCACACTGACCCTGTATAAAATCATTATCATGTCTTCAGTGAGAACGGCTGTGTATTCCCAGCCTGGTGGAGAGATAATGTAAAGATGAATGACTCCAGCCATGCTGAGAGTTGAGCTGTGACCTTGTGAAGAAACTTCAACAGAGCTAGCTGCCACTAGAACACACATGTTGTCCACATTTAGATCCAGCCTCAGAACGCACAGCAGAGGCCTCCATAAATAGCACGAAGCCTGGGGTACGGGTGAGGAGGACAGCTGAGTGACAGAGCCTATGAATGGGGACAGGGCAGATGTAATGTACTTTTGGGCTCTGGGGGTAACCTAGGGCCTTTGGATTAGAATGTACTGTCTAGGAACAAGGAACGACATACAGGACAGCCAGCACCTGATACAACATCAGTCCAAGACCAGACCAGAACAGAATAGAACAAACCTGACCAGACCAGACCAAACTAGACCAAACCAGACCAGACCAAACCAGACCAAACTAGACCAAACCATACCAGACCGGACCAGACCTGAACAGATCAAACCAGACCGGACCAAACCACACCAGACCTGAACAGATCAATCCAGACCAGACCTGAACAGATCAATCCAGACCAGACCTGAACAGATCAATCCAGACCAGACCTGAACAGATCAAACCAGACCTGAACAGATCAAACCAGACCAGACCTGAACAGATCAATCCAGACCAGACCTGAACAGATCAAACCAGACCAGACCTGAACAGATCAAACCAGACCAGACCTGAACAGATCAAACTAGACCGGACCAAACCAGACCGGACCTGAACAGATCAAACCAGACCAGACCTGAACAGATCAAACTAGACCGGACCAAACCAGACCAGACATGAACAGATCAAACCAGACCAGACCTGAACAGATCAATCCAGGCCAGACCAAACCAGACCGGACCTGAAAAGATCAATCCAGGCCAGACCAAACCAGACCGGACCTGAACAGATCAAACCAGACCAGACCTGAACAGATCAAACTAGACCGGACCAAACCAGACCAGACTTGAACAGATCAAACCAGACCAGACCTGAACAGATCAATCCAGGCCAGACCAAACCTGAACAGATCAATCCAGGCCAGACCAGACCTGAAAAGATCAATCCAGGCCAGACCAGACCTGAAAAGATCAATCTAGGCCAGACCAGACCTGAACAGATCAATCCAGGCCAGACCAGACCTGAACAGATCAATCCAGGCCAGACCAGACCTGAACAGATCAATCCAGGCCAGACCAGACCTGAACAGATCAATCCAGGCCAGACCAGACCTGAACAGATCAATCCAGGCCAGACCAGACCTGAACAGATCAATCCAGGCCAGACCAGACCTGAACAGATCAATCCAGGCCAGACCAGACCTGAACAGATCAATCCAGGCCAGACCAGACCTGAACAGATCAATCCAGGCCAGACCAGACCTGAACAGATCAATCCAGGCCAGACCAGACCTGAACAGATCAATCCAGGCCAGACCAGACCTGAACAGATCAATCCAGGCCAGACCAGACCTGAACAGATCAATCCAGGCCAGACCAGACCTGAACAGATCAATCCAGGCCAGACCAGACCTGAACAGATCAATCCAGGCCAGACCAGACCTGAACAGATTTTAATAAAAAAAATATATATATTTCACCTTTATTTAACCAGGTAGGCTAGTTGAGAACACCTTTATTTAACCAGGTAGGCTAGTTGAGAACACCTTTATTTAACCAGGTAGGCCAGTTCAGAACACCTTTATTTAACCAGGTAGGCTAGTTGAGAACACCTTTATTTAACCAGGTAGGCTAGTTGAGAACACCTTTATTTAACCAGGTAGGCTAGTTGAGAACACCTTTATTTAACCAGGTAGGCTAGTTGAGAACACCTTTATTTAACCAGGTAGGCTAGTTGAGAACACCTTTATTTAACCAGGTAGGCTAGTTGAGAACACCTTTATCTAACCAGGTAGGCTAGTTGAGAACACCTTTATTTAACCAGGTAGGCTAGTTGAGAACACCTTTATTTAACCAGGTAGGCTAGTTGAGAACACCTTTATTTAACCAGGTAGGCTAGTTGCGAACACCTTTATTTAACCAGGTAGGCTAGTTGAGAACACCTTTATTTAACCAGGTAGGCTAGTTGAGAACACCTTTATTTAACCAGGTAGGCCAGTTCAGAACACCTTTATTTAACCAGGTAGGCTAGTTGAGAACACCTTTATTTAACCAGGTAGGCTAGTTGAGAACACCTTTATTTAACCAGGTAGGCTAGTTGAGAACACCTTTATTTAACCAGGTAGGCTAGTTGAGAACACCTTTATTTAACCAGGTAGGCTAGTTGCGAACACCTTTATTTAACCAGGTAGGCTAGTTGAGAACACCTTTATTTAACCAGGTAGGCCAGTTCAGAACACCTTTATTTAACCAGGTAGGCTAGTTGAGAACACCTTTATTTAACCAGGTAGGCTAGTTGCGAACACCTTTATTTAACCAGGTAGGCTAGTTGAGAACACCTTTATTTAACCAGGTAGGCCAGTTCAGAACACCTTTATTTAACCAGGTAGGCCAGTTCAGAACACCTTTATTTAACCAGGTAGGCTAGTTGAGAACACCTTTATTTAACCAGGTAGGCTAGTTGAGAACACCTTTATTTAACCAGGTAGGCTAGTTGAGAACACCTTTATTTAACCAGGTAGGCTAGTTGAGAACACCTTTATTTAACCAGGTAGGCTAGTTGCGAACACCTTTATTTAACCAGGTAGGCTAGTTGAGAACACCTTTATTTAACCAGGTAGGCTAGTTGAGAACACCTTTATTTAACCAGGTAGGCTAGTTGAGAACACCTTTATTTAACCAGGTAGGCTAGTTGAGAACACCTTTATTTAACCAGGTAGGCTAGTTGAGAACACCTTTATTTAACCAGGTAGGCTAGTGGAGAACACCTTTATTTAACCAGGGAGGCTAGTTGAGAACACCTTTATTTAACCAGGTAGGCTAGTTGAGAACACCTTTATTTAACCAGGTAGGCTAGTGGAGAACACCTTTATTTAACCAGGTAGGCTAGTTGAGAACACCTTTATTTAACCAGGTAGGCTAGTGGAGAACACCTTTATTTAACCAGGTAGGCTAGTTGAGAACACCTTTATTTAACCAGGTAGGCTAGTTGAGAACACCTTTATTTAACCAGGTAGGCTAGTGGAGAACACCTTTATTTAACCAGGTAGGCTAGTTGAGAACACCTTTATTTAACCAGGTAGGCTAGTTGAGAACACCTTTATTTAACCAGGTAGGCTAGTTGAGAACACCTTTATTTAACCAGGTAGGCTAGTGGAGAACACCTTTATTTAACCAGGTAGGCCAGTTGCGAACACCTTTATTTAACCAGGTAGGCTAGTTGAGAACACCTTTATTTAACCAGGTAGGCTAGTTGAGAACACCTTTATTTAACCAGGTAGGCTAGTTGAGAACACCTTTATTTAACCAGGTAGGCTAGTTGAGAACACCTTTATTTAACCAGGTAGGCTAGTTGAGAACACCTTTATTTAACCAGGTAGGCTAGTTGAGAACACCTTTATTTAACCAGGTAGGCTAGTTGAGAACACCTTTATTTAACCAGGTAGGCTAGTTGAGAACACCTTTATTTAATCAGGTAGGCTAGTTGAGAACACCTTTATTTAACCAGGTAGGCTAGTTGAGAACACCTTTATTTAACCAGGTAGGCTAGTTGAGAACACCTTTATTTAACCAGGTAGGCTAGTTGAGAACACCTTTATTTAACCAGGTAGGCTAGTTGAGAACACCTTTATTTAACCAGGTAGGCTAGTTGAGAACACCTTTATTTAACCAGGTAGGCTAGTTGAGAACACCTTTATTTAACCAGGTGGCTAGTTGAGAACACCTTTATTTAACCAGGTAGGCTAGTTGAGAACACCTTTATTTAACCAGGTAGGCTAGTTGAGAACACCTTTATTTAACTAGGTAGGCTAGTTGAGAACACCTTTATTTAACCAGGTAGGCTAGTTGAGAACACCTTTATTTAACCAGGTAGGCTAGTTGAGAACACCTTTATTTAACCAGGTAGGCTAGTTGAGAACAAGTTCTCATTTACAACTGCAACCTGGCCAATATAAAACAAAGCAGTGTGAACAGACAACACAGATTACACATGGAATAATCAATAAACAAGCCAATAACACAACACTTTCTCATTTCCAACTGCGACCTGGCCAAGATAAAACAAAGCAGTGTGACACAGACACGTGGAGTAATCAATAAACAAGCCAATAACACAACAAACAAGTCAATGACAAAGTCAATGACAGGCAATAAATAGGCCATAGTAGCGAAGAATTACAATTAAGCAGATTAACACTGGAGTGATAAATGAGCAGATGATGATGTGCAAGTAGATATACTGGTGTGCAAAAGAGCAGCAAAGTAAATCAAACAATATGGGGATGAGGTAGATCTACAGCCACAAAGTCAGATTCTACAGCCACAAAGTCAGATTCTACAGCCACAAAGTCAGATTCTACAGCCACAAAGTCAGATTCTACAGCCACAAAGTCAGATTCTACAGCCACAAAGTCAGATTCTACAGCCACAAAGTCAGATTCTACAGCCACAAAGTCAGATTCTACAGCCACAAAGCCAGATTCCACAGTTTTTTGGGTCTTAATTTAAGGTTAGGTTAGGCATAAGGTTAGGGATAAAGTTAGAGTTTTGTAAATGGGGTTGGTTCATGACTTTGTGGGTTAAGAAGCCAGTCCACCCATTACACCATCATTTCTATTTTATTTGTATCCCCATTAGTTCCTGCCAAGGCAGCAACTACTCTTCCTTGTGTTTAATATGGATCCCCATTAGTTCCTGCCAAGGCAGCAACTACTCTTCCTGGGGTTTATTATGGATCCACATTAGTTCCTGCCAAGGCAGCAACTACTCTTCCTGGGATTTATTATGGATCCCCATTAGTTCCTGCCAAGGCAGCAGCTACTCTTCCTGGGGTTTATTATGGATCCAGTTCCTGCCAAGACAGCAGCTACTCTTCCTGGGGTTTATTATGGATCCCCATTAGTTCCTGCCAAGGCAGCAGCTACTCTTCCTGGGGTTTATTATGGATCCCCATTAGATCCTGCCAAGGCAGCAGCTACTCTTCCTGGGGTTTATTATGGATGCCCATTAGTTCCTGTCAAGGCAGCAGCTACTCTTTCTGGGGTTTATTATGGATCCCCATTAGTTCCTGCCAAGGCAGCAGCTACTCTTCCTGGGGTTTATTATGGATCCCCATTAGTTCCTGTCAAGGCAGCAGCTACTCTTTCTGGGGTTTATTATGGATCCCCATTAGTTCCTGCCAAGGCAGCAGCTACTCTTCCTGGGGTTTATTATGGATCCCCATTAGTTCCTGCCAAGGCAGCAGCTACTCTTCCTGGGGTTTATTATGGATCCACATTAGTTCCTGCCAAGGCAGCAACTACTCTTCCTGGGGTTTATTATGGATCCCCATTAGTTCCTGCCAAGGCAGCACCTACTCTTCCTGGGGTTTATTATGGATCCCCATTAGTTCCTGCCAAGGCAGCAGCTACTCTTCCTGGGGTTTATTATGGATCCCCATTAGTTCCTGCCAAGGCAGCAGCTACTCTTCCTGGGGTTTATTATGGATCCCCATTAGTGGGTCCAGCAACATTAAGACAGTTATATACAGTTATACATATTAATGAGTTGAATGGGGACCCCAATCTAGTCATTCTATTTCTATGCAGTCAGGGGTGTTATTACGGTGACCGCGGTAATTTGGCCAATTTACCAAAATTCCATGACCGTTACAGCCCTATTTTGAAGTTGAGCAACATGTTTTCAGTGCGGCTCTCCGGACCTCGTTGAAGGCTGAATGCGGACCCCAGGGTAAAATTAGCTTGACACACTTGGCCCTAGAGGTAGAGGGTTTGGCTTGTTTGCCTCAGCAGTCTAAGGCACTGCATCTCATTGCTAGAGGCATCACTACAGACCCTGGTTCGATTCCAGGCTGTATCACAAACTGGTCGTGATTGGGAGTGCCATAGGACAGCACATAATTGGCCCAGCGTCGTCCGGATTAGGGCCGTCATTGTAAATAAGAATTTGTTCTTAACTGACTTGCCTAGTAAAATAAAGATTAAATAAATAAACAAAAAATAGCCACACTTTACTTTCATTCAGCATAATTTGTCTAAGAAAACATTAATTTCGCTCAGACAGTGGATGGTCCCAGTAGGTAGTTATGGTCGTTTGGATGGTCCCAGTAGATAGTTTAGGTCGTTTGATTTGTCCCAGTAGGTAGTTTAGGTCGTTTGATTTGTCCCAGTAGGTAATTTAGATCGTTTGGTTTGTGCCAATAGGTAGTTTAGCTCGTTCGGTTTGTCTCAGTAATTAGTTTAGGTCGTTTGGTTTGTCCCAGTAGGTAGTTTAGTTTGTCCCATTAGGTAGTTTAGGTAGTTTGTCCCTCTTACCTTCTCATAGTTGGTGGTGAGGACCAGGGATCCGTCATCGTGGTAACAGGAGCTGACAGTAGCAGGAAGGAGCTGATCTTTGTCCCGCAGCCAGACAAGGGCCCCCTGAAACACAACATACAGATAGACAACATGAGACTGTAGCTAAATACTGTCTGCAACACAACCCAACAACAACCCAACATGAGGGGCCCCTTGAAACACAACAGCTAGAGAGACAGCATGACTCATAACAACAGAAGAAAAGCATCATGTGGGAGCACGCTACTAGAACCTGATGCCTCTGGCTAAACACAAGATGCAACATGAATCTGTGTCAACTGAAGGGCCACTCAGAGGGGAAACAGAACAACACTTCATTCAGACAGAACGCATTAGCTGGGAAGATGGAGATCATTTTCAAAGTTGCTGCCAACAGAGGGTTAACTGGACTAGTTACTGAGTCAGCCTCTGTCTGTCTGTCTGCCCATCATCTGAGCCAACTGTCTGTCTGCCCATCATCTGAGCCAACTGTCTGCCTGTCTGTCTGTCCATCATCTGAGCCAACTGTCTGCCCATCATCTGAGCCAACTGTCTGTCTGTCCATCATCTGAGCCAACTGTCTGTCTGCCCATCATCTGAGCCAACTGTCTGTCTGTCTGTCTGCCCATCATCTGAGCCAACTGTCTGTCTGTCTGTCTGTCTGTCTGCCCATCATCTGAGACAACTCTCTGTCTGTCTGTCTGTCTGTCTGTCTGTCTGTCTGTCTGTCTGTCTGTCTGTCTGTCTGTCTGTCTGTCTGTCTGTCCTCACATCCTGCTGCTACACAGTCATTAGTCTGTCTGCTCACACCCCCACCCTGCTCACACCCCCACCCCGCTAACACCCCACCCTGCTCACACCCCGACCCCGCTAACACTCCCACCCCGCTAACACCCCCCCACCCTGCTAACACCCCCACCCCGCTAACACCCCACCCTGCGCACACCCCCACCCTGCGCACACCCCCACCCCGCTAACACCCCACCCTGCTCACACTCCCACCCCGCTAACACTCCCACCCCGCTAACACCCCACCCTGCTCACACCCCACCCTGGTCACACCCCCACCCCGCTAACACCCCCACCCTGCTCACACCCCACCCTGCTCACACCCCACCCTGCTCCCACCATACCCCGCTAACACCCCCACCCTGCTCACACCCCACCCTGCTAACACCATACCCCGCTAACACCCCCACCCTGCTCACACCCCACCCTGCTCACACCCCCACCCTGCTCACACCCCACCCCACCCTGCTCACCCCCCACCCTGGTCACACCCCCACCCTGCTCACACCCCACCCCACCCTGGTCACACCCCCACCCCACCCTGGTCACACGCCCACCCTGGTCACACCCCCATCCTGCCCACACCCCACTCTGCTCACACCCCACCCTGCTCACACACCACCCTGCTCACACAACCACCCTGCTCACACCCCACCCTGCTCACACCCCCACCCTTGTCTCAAGCCCAACCCACCCTGGTCACACCCCCATCCTGCTCACACCCCCACCCTGCTCACACCCTCACCCTGCCCACACCCCCACCCCACCCTGGTCACACCCCCATCCTGCTCACACCCCCACCCTGCTCACACCCCCACCCTGGTCACACCCCCACCCTGGTCACACGCCCACCCTGTCCACACCCCCACCCTGCCCACACCCCCACCCCACCCTGGTCACACCCCCACCCTGCCCACACCCCCAGCATGCCCACACCCCCACCCTGGTCACACCCCCACCCTGCCCACACCCCCACCCCAACCTGGTCACACCCCCATCCTGCCCACACCCCCAGCCTGGTCACACCCCCACCCCACCCTGGTCACACCCCCACCCTGGTCACACCCCCATCCTGGTCACACGCCCACCCTGCTCACACCCTGCCCCCACCCCCACCCCGGTCACACCCCCATCCTGGTCACACGCCCACCCTGCTCACACCCTGCCCCCACCCCCACCCCACCCTGCTCACACCCCCACCCCATCCTGGTCACACGCCCACCCTGCCCACACCCCCACCCCACCCTGCTCACACCCTGCCCACACCCCCACCCCACCCTGCTCACACTCCCAGCCCGCTCCCACCCCCACCCTGTTAATGTGGCAGAGTGACTGACCTCCCAGCCATGTCACAGTGAGGAGACAGGGATCTGTAGCAGGACGCAATAGGAGGAATAGATGGTTGGAAAGCGAGGAGAGAAGACCTGCAATAACAGGAATCACTAGTCACTTCCTGTTGATGTTGGAGCACGCTAGGGACTGTCTTTCTACAGCATAATGTGTCCTCTCCACTAGCTGACCACTGAGACTGGTTCTCATCCAAGCCTGGACAAACAGTATGAGTCACCCAGGCGCCAGCGTTCAGTGGGGTAGTGAGGTGGAAAGAGAGTTGTTAGTCCAACAAGGCATAAAATGGAGAATATAAATAATCCTAAACCCTAAACACTAGACCCAAGGCCCTAACCTCAACACTCCCTACCTCTACACAAGGTTCTCATTTTTGGTGTATTCAGAGTCATCACCAAGACAGGGCTGGGTGTAGTCAGAGTCATCTCCCGGACAGGGCTGGGTGTAGTCAGAGTCATCACCAGGACATGGCTGGGTGTAGACAGAGTCAGAGTCATCACCAGGACAGGGCTGGGTGTAGTCAGAGTCATCACCAGGACAGGGCTGGGTGTAGACAGAGTCATCACCAGGAAAGGGATGGGTGTAGTCAGAGTCAGAGTCATCACCAGGACAGGGCTGGGTGTAGTCAGTCATCACCAGGACAGGGCTGGGTGTAGTCAGAGTCAGAGTCATCACCAGGACAGGGCTGGGTGTAGTCAGAGTCATCACCAGGACAGGGCTGGGTGTAGTCAGAGTCATCACCAGGACAGGGCTGGGTGTAGTCAGAGTCATCTCCCGGACAGGGCTGGGTGTAGTCAGAGTCAGAGTCATCACCAGGACAGGGCTGGGTGTAGTCAGAGTCATCACCAGGACAGGGCTGGGTGTAGACAGAGTCAGAGTCATCACCAGGACAGGGCTGGGTGTAGTCAGAGTCATCACCAGGACAGGGCTGGGTGTAGTCAGTCATTACCAGGACAGGGCTGGGTGTAGTCAGAGTCATCACCAGGACAGGGCTGGGTGTAGTCAGAGTCATCACCAGGACAGGGCTAGGTGTAGTCAGAGTCAGAGTCATCACCAGGACAGAGCTGGGTGTAGTCAGAGTCATCACCAGGACAGGGCTAGGTGTAGACAGAGTCATCACCAGGACAGGGCTAGGTGTAGACAGAGTCAGAGTCATCACCAGGACAGGGCTGGCTGTAGTCAGAGTCATCACCAGGACAGGGCTGGGTGTAGTCAGAGTCATCACCAGGACAGTGCTGGGTGTAGTCAGAGTCAGAGTCATCACCAGGACAGGGCTGGGTGTAGTCAGAGTCAGAACCAGGACAGGGCTGGGTGTAGACAGAGTCATCACCAGGACAGGGCTGGGTGTAGTCAGAGTCATCACCAGGACAGGGCTGGGTGTAGACAGAGTCAGAGTCATCACCAGGACAGGGCTGGGTGTAGTCAGAGTCATCACCAGGACAGGGCTGGGTGTAGTCAGAGTCATCACCAGGACAGGGCTGGGTGTAGTCAGAGTCATCACCAGGACAGGGCTGGGTGTAGTCAGAGTCATCACCAGGACAGGGCTGGCTGTAGTCAGAGTCATCACCAGGACAGGGCTGGGTGTAGTCAGAGTCATCACCAGGACAGGGCTGGGTGTAGTCAGAGTCATCACCAGGACAGGGCTGGGTGTAGACAGAGTCAGAGTCATCACCAGGGCTGGGTGTAGTCAGAGTCAGAGTCATCACCAGGACAGGGTTGGGTGTAGTCAGAGTCATCACCAGGACAGGGCTGGGTGTAGTCAGAGTCAGAGTCATCATCAGGACAGGGTTGGGTGTAGTCAGAGTCATCACCAGGACAGGGCTGGGTGTAGTCAGAGTCAGAGTCATCACCAGGACAGGGCTGGGTGTAGTCAGAGTCATCACCAGGACAGGGCTGGGTGTAGTCAGAGTCAGAGTCATCACCAGAACAGGGCTGGGTGTAGTCAGAGTCATCACCAGGACAGGGCTGGGTGTAGTCAGAGTCATCACCAGGACAGGGCTGGGTGTAGTCAGAGTCATCACCGGGACAGGGCTGGGTGTAGTCAGAGTCATCACCAGAACAGGGCTGGGTGTAGTCAGAGTCATCACCAGGACAGGGCTGGGTGTAGACAGAGTCATACTCAGGACAGGGCTGGGTGTAGACAGAGTCATCACAAGGACAGGGCTGGTTGT
The DNA here is from genome assembly GCF_002021735.2 of Oncorhynchus kisutch. Taxonomy (NCBI): domain Eukaryota; kingdom Metazoa; phylum Chordata; class Actinopteri; order Salmoniformes; family Salmonidae; genus Oncorhynchus; species Oncorhynchus kisutch. The sequence continues at coordinate 77,231,760 of NC_034175.2, read as the reverse complement.
AGACAGAGTCATCACCAGGACAGGGCTGGGTGTAGACAGAGTCAGAGTCATCACCAGGACAGGGCTGGGTGTAGACAGAGTAAGGGTCATCACCAGGACAGGGCTGGGTGTAGTCAAAGTCATCACCAGGACAGGGCTGGGTGTAGTCAGAGTCATCACCAGGACAGGGCTGGGTGTAGACAGAGTCATCACCAGGACAGGGCTGGGTGTAGTCAGAGACATCACCAGGACAGGGCTGGGTGTAGACAGAGTCATCACCAGGACAGGGCTGGGTGTAGTCAGAGTCATCACCAGGACAGGGCTGGGTGTAGTCAGAGTCATCACCAGGACAGGGCTGGGTGTAGTCAGAGTCATCACCAGGACAGGGCTGGGTGTAGACAGAGTCATCACCAGGACAGGGCTAGGTGTAAACAGAGTCAGAGTCATCACCAGGACACGGCTAGGTGTAGTCAGAGACATCACCAGGACAGGGCTGGGTGTAGTCAGAGTCAGAGTCATCACCAGGACAGGGCTAGGTGTAGACAGAGTCAGAGTCATCACCAGGACACGGCTAGGTGTAGTCAGAGTCATCACCAGGACAGGGCTGGCTGTAGTCAGAGTCATCACCAGGACAGGGCTGGGTGTAGTCAGAGTCATCACCAGGACAGGGATGGGTGTAGACAGAGTCAACACCAGGACAGGGCTGGGTGTAGTCAGAGTCATCACCAGGACAGGGATGGGTGTAGACAGAGTCAACACCAGGATAGGGCTGGGTGTAGTCAGAGTCATCACCAGGATAGGGCTGGGTGTAGTCAGAGTCATCACCAGGACAGGGCTGGGTGTAGACAGAGTCAGAGTCATCACCAGAACAGGGCTGGGTGTAGTTAGAGTCAGAGTCATCACCAGGACAGGGTTGGGTGTAGTCAGAGTCATCACCAGGACAGGGCTGGGTGTAGTCAGAGTCAGAGTCATCACCAGGACAGGGCTGGGTGTAAGTCAGAGTCATCACCAGGACAGGGCTGGGTGTAGTCAGAGTCAGAGTCATCACCAGGACAGGGCTGGGTGTAGTCAGAGTCATCACCACGACAGGGCTGGGTGTAGTCAGAGTCATCACCGGGACAGGGCTGGGTGTAGTCAGAGTCAGAGTCATCACCAGAACAGGGCTGGGTGTAGTCAGAGTCATCACCAGGACAGGGCTGGGTGTAGACAGAGTCATCACCAGGACAGGGCTGGGTGTAGTCAGAGTCATCACCAGGACAGGGCTGGGTGTAGACAGAGTCATCACCAGGACAGGGCTGGGTGTAGACAGAGTCATCACCAGGACAGGGCTGGGTGTAGACAGAGTCAGAGTCATCACCAGGACAGGGCTGGGTGTAGACAGAGTCAGAGTCATCACCAGGACAGGGCTGGGTGTAGTCAGAGTCATCACCAGGACAGGGCTGGGTGTAGTCAGAGTCATCACCAGGACAGGGCTGGGTGTAGACAGAGTCATCACCAGGACAGGGCTGGGTGTAGTCAGAGTCATCACCAGGACAGGGCTGGGTGTAGACAGAGTCAGAGTCATCACCAGGACAGGGCTGGGTGTAGACAGAGTCATCACCAGGACAGGGCTGGGTGTAGTCAGAGTCATCACCAGGACAGGGCTGGGTGTAGTCAGAGTCAGAGTCATCACCAGGACAGGGCTAGGTGTAGACAGAGTCAGAGTCATCACCAGGACACAGCTAGGTGTAGTCAGAGTCATCACCAGGACAGGGCTGGCTGTAGTCAGAGTCATCACCAGGACAGGGCTGGGTGTAGTCAGAGTCATCACCAGGACAGGGCTGGGTGTAGTCAGAGTCATCACCAGGACAGGGCTGGGTGTAGACAGAGTCAGAGTCATCACCAGGACAGGGCTGGGTGTAGACAGAGTCAGAGTCATCACCAGGACACGGCTGGGTGTAGTCAGAGTCATCACCAGGACAGGGCTGGGTGTAGTCAGAGTCATCACCAGGACAGGGCTGGGTGTAGTCAGAGAATCACCAGGACAGGGCTGGGTGTAGACAGAGTCAGAGTCATCACCAGGACAGGGCTGGCTGTAGTCAGAGTCAGAGTCATCACCAGGACAGGGCTGGGTGTAGACAGAGTCAGAGTCATCACCAGGACAGGGCTGGGTGTAGTCAGAGTCATCACCAGGACAGGGCTGGGTGTAGTCAGAGTCATCACCAGGACAGGGCTGGGTGTAGTCAGAGTCATCACCAGGACAGGGATGGGTGTAGTCAGAGTCAGAGTCATCACCAGGACAGGGCTGGGTGTAGACAGAGTCAGAGTCATCACTAGGACAGGGCTGGGTGTAGTCAGAGTCATCACCAGGACAGGGCTGGGTGTAGACAGAGTCATCACCAGGACAGGGCTGGGTGTAGACAGAGTCAGAGTCATCACCAGGACAGGGCTGGGTGTAGTCAGAGTCATCACCAGGACAGGGCTGGGTTTAGACAGAGTCATCACCAGGACAGGGCTAGGTGTAGACAGAGTCAGAGTCATCACCAGGACAGGGCTGGGTGTAGTCAGAGTCATCACTAGGACAGGGCTGGGTGTAGACAGAGTCATTACCAGGACAGGGCTGGGTGTAGACAGAGTCATCACCAGGACAGGGCTGGGTGTAGTCAGAGTCATCACCAGGACAGGGCTGGGTGTAGTCAGAGTCATCACCAGGACAGGGCTGGGTGTAGACAGAGTCAGAGTCATCACCAGGACAGGGCTGGCTGTAGTCAGAGTCATCACCAGGACAGGGCTGGGTGTAGTCAGAGTCATCACCAGGACAGGGCTGGGTGTAGTCAGAGTCATCACCAGGACAGGGCTGGGTGTAGACAGAGTCATCACCAGGACAGGGCTGGGTGTAGTCAGAGTCATCACCAGGACAGGGCTGGGTGTAGACAGAGTCAGAGTCATCACCAGGACAGGCTGGGTGTAGACAGAGTCATCACCAGGACAGGGCTGGGTGTAGTCAGAGTCATCACCAGGACAGGGCTGGGTGTAGTCAGAGTCAGAGTCATCACCAGGACAGGGCTAGGTGTAGACAGAGTCAGAGTCATCACCAGGACACGGCTAGGTGTAGTCAGAGTCATCACCAGGACAGGGCTGGGTGTAGTCAGAGTCATCACCAGGACAGGGCTGGGTGTAGTCAGAGTCATCACCAGGACAGGGCTGGGTGTAGACAGAGTCAGAGTCATCACCAGGACAGGGCTGGGTGTAGACAGAGTCAGTCAGCACCAGGACAGGGCTGGGTGTAGTCAGAGTCATCACCAGGACAGGGCTGGGTGTAGTCAGAGTCATCACCAGGACAGGGCTGGGTGTAGACAGAGTCAGAGTCATCACCAGGACAGGGCTGGCTGTAGTCAGAGTCAGAGTCATCACCAGGACAGGGCTGGGTGTAGACAGAGTCAGAGTCATCACCAGGACAGGGCTGGGTGTAGTCAGAGTCATCACCAGGACAGGGCTGGGTGTAGTCAGAGTCATCACCAGGACAGGGCTTGGTGTAGTCAGAGTCATCACCAGGACAGGGATGGGTGTAGTCAGAGTCAGAGTCATCACCAGGACAGGGCTGGGTGTAGTCAGAGTCATCACCAGGACAGGGCTGGGTGTAGACAGAGTCAGAGTCATCACTAGGACAGGGCTGGGTGTAGTCAGAGTCATCACCAGGACAGGGCTGGGTGTAGACAGAGTCATCACCAGGACAGGGCTGGGTGTAGACAGAGTCATCACCAGGACAGGGCTGGGTGTTAGACAGAGTCAGAGTCATCACCAGGACAGGGCTGGGTGTAGTCAGAGTCATCACCAGGACAGGGCTGGGTTTAGACAGAGTCATCACCAGGACAGGGCTAGGTGTAGACAGAGTCAGAGTCATCACCAGGACAGGGCTGGGTGTAGTCAGAGTCATCACCAGGACAGGGCTGGGTGTAGACAGAGTCATCACCAGGACAGGGCTGGGTGTAGACAGAGTCATCACCAGGACAGGGCTGGGTTTAGTCAGAGTCATCACCAGGACAGGGCTGGGTGTAGTCAGAGTCATCACCAGGACAGGGCTGGGTGTAGTCAGAGTCATCACCAGGACAGGGCTGGGTGTAGTCAGAGTCATCACCAGGACAGGGCTGGGTGTAGACAGAGTCAGAGTCATCACCAGGACAGGGCTGGCTGTAGTCAGAGTCATCACCAGGACAGGGCTGGGTGTAGTCAGAGTCAGAGTCATCACCAGGACAGGGCTGGCTGTAGTCAGAGTCATCACCAGGACAGGGCTGGGTGTAGTCAGAGTCATCACCAGGACAGGGCTGGGTGTAGTCAGAGTCATCACCAGGACAGGGCTGGGTGTAGACAGAGTCATCACCAGGACAGGGCTGGGTGTAGTCAGAGTCATCACCAGGACAGGGCTGGGTGTAGACAGAGTCAGAGTCATCACCAGGACAGGCTGGGTGTAGACAGAGTCATCACCAGGACAGGGCTGGGTGTAGTCAGAGTCATCACCAGGACAGGGCTGGGTGTAGTCAGAGTCAGAGTCATCACCAGGACAGGGCTAGGTGTAGACAGAGTCAGAGTCATCACCAGGACACGGCTAGGTGTAGTCAGAGTCATCACCAGGACAGGGCTGGGTGTAGTCAGAGTCATCACCAGGACAGGGCTGGGTGTAGTCAGAGTCATCACCAGGACAGGGCTGGGTGTAGACAGAGTCAGAGTCATCACCAGGACAGGGCTGGGTGTAGACAGAGTCAGTCAGCACCAGGACAGGGCTGGGTGTAGTCAGAGTCATCACCAGGACAGGGCTGGGTGTAGTCAGAGTCATCACCAGGACAGGGCTGGGTGTAGACAGAGTCAGAGTCATCACCAGGACAGGGCTGGCTGTAGTCAGAGTCAGAGTCATCACCAGGACAGGGCTGGGTGTAGACAGAGTCAGAGTCATCACCAGGACAGGGCTGGGTGTAGTCAGAGTCATCACCAGGACAGGGCTGGGTGTAGTCAGAGTCATCACCAGGACAGGGCTTGGTGTAGTCAGAGTCATCACCAGGACAGGGATGGGTGTAGTCAGAGTCAGAGTCATCACCAGGACAGGGCTGGGTGTAGTCAGAGTCATCACCAGGACAGGGCTGGGTGTAGACAGAGTCAGAGTCATCACTAGGACAGGGCTGGGTGTAGTCAGAGTCATCACCAGGACAGGGCTGGGTGTAGACAGAGTCATCACCAGGACAGGGCTGGGTGTAGACAGAGTCATCACCAGGACAGGGCTGGGTGTTAGACAGAGTCAGAGTCATCACCAGGACAGGGCTGGGTGTAGTCAGAGTCATCACCAGGACAGGGCTGGGTTTAGACAGAGTCATCACCAGGACAGGGCTAGGTGTAGACAGAGTCAGAGTCATCACCAGGACAGGGCTGGGTGTAGTCAGAGTCATCACCAGGACAGGGCTGGGTGTAGACAGAGTCATCACCAGGACAGGGCTGGGTGTAGACAGAGTCATCACCAGGACAGGGCTGGGTTTAGTCAGAGTCATCACCAGGACAGGGCTGGGTGTAGTCAGAGTCATCACCAGGACAGGGCTGGGTGTAGACAGAGTCAGAGTCATCACCAGGACAGGGCTGGGTGTAGACAGAGTCAGAGTCATCACCAGGACAGGGCTGGCTGTAGTCAGAGTCATCACCAGGACAGGGCTGGGTGTAGACAGAGTCATCACCAGGACAGGGCTGGGTGTAGATAGAGTCAGAGTCATCACCAGGACAGGGCTGGGTGTAGACACCACCAGCCGATGCTTGGCTTTGTGCATGGAGATCTTAGGTTTGTGTGTAGCTGCTCTGCCATGGAAACCCATTTCATGACGCTCCCGACGAACAGTTATTGTGCTGACGTTGCTTCCAGAGGCAGTTTGGAACTCGGTAGTGAGTGTTGCAACCGAGGAAAGAGGATCTTTACACTTTAGATGATCTTTACCACTCGGTGGTCCCGTTCTATGAGCTTGTGTGGCCTACACCACTTCGTGGCTGAGCCGTTGTTGCTCCTAGATGTTTCCACTTCACAATAACAGCACTTAAAGTTGACCGGAGCAGCTCTAGCAGGGCAGGAATTTGCCGAACTATGCCGGTGCCACGTTGAAAGTCAGTTTTTGCACATTTGATATTGCCTATAGGGCTGGGACAATGGCTGGCAAGTGAGCTGCATCACCTAAAATAACATTGTGGGACTGCAGTTGGTTTTGGGACCAGTTCTTGTAAAAGCGGGCATGAGTCAGACAGATTGCCAGCCGGTGAGTGCTGGGTGCAGTATGAAAAGCCGCTGGTGAGGGCAGGAGCGGGATGAAGAAATCAATCCCCTGCAGATCTCTACTTTGTGTTTTTCATTGTGATCATCACACCCCATTAGAGACAGAGAAAAAGCGATGGATCATTCAGCCAGCAGCACTCTGGTCTAAAAACCTGTTCCATTAAAGAAAGATCAAGGTTATTTTCTCTTTAATGGAACACAGCTAAATGTAGCTCCAGAAACTCACCAGGGATGGGAGGCTTGGAGGGGGAGTAGAGGCTGTACATTAGGAGAGGGCTGGGTATGTGTGTGAGTGTGCGAGCCAATGTGTGTCTGGGACAGGGAGAGGAAGGCTGAGGTACACGATAAGGTACATGATAATACTCTGTTCCATTGTCTAGAAGCAGACTAGAGGTTAATATAGAAACAAGATAATACTCTGTTCCATTGTCTGAAAGCAAACTAAATCAAATTACATTGTATTTGTCAAATGCTTACGTGTAAAGCTGTCATCAAGGCAAAGTGTGGCTTCTTTGAAGAATCTCAAGTATAAAATATATTTGGATTTGTTTAATATTTTTTGGTTATTACATGATTCCATATGTGTTATTTCCTAGTTTTGATGTCTTCACTATTATTCTACAATGTAGAAAATAAAGAAAACCCCTTGAATGAGTAGTTGTGCCCAAACATTTGACTGGTAGTGTATATAAACTCATCAAAAAAAAAAAATTTATTTTTATTTTCAGCAAACTTAACATGTGTAAATATTTGTATGAACATAACAAGATTCAACAACTGAGACACTGAACAAGTTTTCCACAGACATGTGACTAACAGAAATGAAATAATGTGTCCCTGAACAAAGGGGGGTCAAAATCAAAAGTAACAGTCAGTATCTGGTGTGGCCACCAGCTGCATTAAGTACTGCAGTGCATCTCCTCTTCATGGACTGCACCAGATTTGCAAGTTATTGCTGTGAGATGTTACCCCACTCTTCCACCAAGGCACCTGCACACCTGCAAGTTCCCGGACATTTCTGGGGGGAATGGCCCTAGCCCTCACCCTCTGATCCAACAGGTCTCAGACGTGCTCAATGGGATTGAGATCCGGGCTCTTCGCTGGCTATGGCAGAACACTGACATTAATGTCTTGCAGGAAATCACACACAGAACGAGCTGTATGGCGGGTGGCATTGTCATGCTGGAGGGTCATATCAGGGTGAGCCTGCAGGAAAGGTACCACATGAGGGAGGAGGATGTCTTCCCAGTAATGAACAGCGTTGAGATTGCCTACAGTGACAAAATGCTCACCCCAGACCATGACGGACTCTCCACCTCCACATCGATTCCTCTCCAGAGTACAGGCCTCGGTGTAATGCTCATCCCTTCGACGATAAACGCAAATCCGACCATCACCCCTGGTGAGACAAAACCGCAACTCGTCAGTGAAGAGCACTTTTTGCCAGTCCTGTCTGGTCCAGCGACGGTGGGTTTGTGCCCATAGGTGACGTTACTGCCGGTGATGTCTGGCGAGGATCTGCCTTACAACAGGCCTACACGCCCTCAGTCCAACCTCTCTCAGCCTATTGCGGACAGTCTGAGCACTGATGGAGGGATAGTGCTTTCCTGGTGTAACTCGGGCATTTGTTGTTGCCATCCTGTACCTGTCCGGCAGGTGTGATGTTTGTATGTACCGATCCTGTGCAGGCGCTGTTGCACATGGTCTGCCATTGCGAGGACGATCAGCTGTCCATCCTGTCTCCTTGTAGCGTTGTCTTAGGCGTCTCAAAGTATTGAAAGTATAAAGTATAGAGTATAAAGCACAAAACGACCTTCATATTTCAGGAATCCCCCCTTTCCAAAGTGGGGTCACATTAGTTTGCAGGTCAAACTGTTCGAGAAGACCGATTTTGGGGATGTCTGTTTGACAAACACGGCTCTGCCACCTTTCACCGCAGATGTGGAAGTGCGACATCGGTGGATTGAGACGCATCCAATGGAACAAAAAAAACTCTCCTTCTTAAACTGATGGATTTGGATGGGGATTTGTTATTATATTAATTAGATTGATCCTAGGGGGCTAATGGTCAGCGGCCACGGAGAGCGAGATCACACGAAGAAGAGGCATTGAAGGCATTTAGTTAGACATCGTCGAATCACTGCATTGTATGCATTTCTGTGTGTGGAGTGTGGAGGTGATCAAGAGTATTGTTCGCCTCTAGTTGCACAGTTTGACATGCTGGCGAAAATGAGGTAATGGATTTCAGAGGTCCGGAGTGAGCAGAACGTCCAGAACTGCCGACACGTTGACCTAGAAATCTTGATCCAAATGGATGTCCAGAAGCCACGTCATAGGAAATGATGGAGTAGACCAGTTGAGGTCAGCATAAAAAATAGAATCGGTCAAGAGCCTGAAATAAAGGCTGCAATCCACCGCAGCCAGAGTCTAACTGGCCACTGCTGGGATATCTCTGTGCATGTAGGGCACAGATTGGATTTAACTAGAGGGTAAAATAAAAACATGAGGCTGAAGATAACACTTCAGATGTGTCCCAAATGGCACCCTATTCCCTATATAGTGCACTACTTAGCACCCTATTCCCTATATAGAGGCCTACACTCTTAGAAAAAAGGTGCTATGTAGAACCTAAAAGGGTTCTTTGGCTGTCTTCATAGGAGAACCCTTTGAAGAACCCTTTTTGGTTCCGGGTAGAAACCTTTTTGGTTCCAGGTAGAACTCTTTAGGCATCCACGTAGAACCTTTTCCACAGATCTACATGGATCCCAAATGGGTTCAAGCTGGAACCCAAAAGGGTTCTCCTACGGCGACGGCAGAATAACCCTTTTTGGAACCCTTTTTTCTAAGAGTGTATAGTCCCTGGAGTGTATAGTCCCTGGAGTGTATAGTCCCTGGAGTGTATGGTCCCTGGAGTGTATGGTCCCTGGAGTGTATAGTCCCTGGAGTGTATAGTCCCTGGAGTGTATGGTCCCTGGAGTGTATAGTCCCTGGAGTGTATAGTCCCTGGAGTGTATAGTCCCTGGAGTGTATAGTCCCTGGAGTGTATGGTCCCTGGAGTGTATAGTCTCTGGAGTGTATAGTCCCTGGAGTGTATAGTCCCTGGAGTGTATAGTCCCTGGAGTGTATGGTCTGGAGTGTATGGTCCCTGGAGTGTATAGTCCCTGGAGTGTATGGTCCCTGGAGTGTATAGTCCCTGGAGTGTATGGTCCCTGGAGTGTATAGTCCCTGGAGTGAATGGTCCCTGGAGTGTATAGTCCCTGGAGTGTATAGTCCCTGGAGTGTATGGTCTGGAGTGTATAGTCCCTGGAGTGTATGGTCCCTGGAGTGTATGGTCCCTGGAGTGTATGGTCCCTGGAGTGTATAGTCCCTGGAGTGAATGGTCCCTGGAGTGTATAGTCCCTGGAGTGTATAGTCCCTGGAGTGTATAGTCCCTGGAGTCATTGTTAGCCATTGTCATCACATGGTGAATGAATGGCTAGACGACATAAGGAAAAGCACTGTAGACCTAACTGTGTTATTCCCTTCTCCAGGTCTCCACTGGGAAAGAAGGACTAATTCTGACCTCAATGGAACTTCCTTCTTAATAAATCCAGGTCAAATTAAATTGAACCCTTTTAGTATAGGCTACTGTTGATATGTGCTGTGACCCTATAAGAGTGTGTGGTTATAGTTACTGTGCCTGGTACCAGTGTAGAAAAGAAAAGCTGCAGCATGTGGTCTGGTCTGACGGAGCAGAGTCCTGCGTTCCAAATAACACTCTATTCCCTATCTAGTGGTCAAAAGTAGTGCACTAGATAGGGAATAGGGTGCTAAGTAGTGCACTAGATAGGGAATAGGGTGCTAAGAAGTGCACTAGATAGGGAATAGGGTGCTAAGTAGTGCACTATATAGGGAATAGGGTGCTAAGTAGTGCACTAGATAGGGAATAGGGTGCTAAGTAGTGCACTAGATAGGCAATAGGGTGCTAAGTAGTGCACTAGATAGGGAATAGGGTGCTAAGTGGTGCACTAGATAGGGAATAGGGTGCTAAGTAGTGCACTATATAGGGAATAGGGTGTTAAGTAGTGCACTAGATAGGGAATAGGGTGATAAGTAGTGCACTAGATAGGGAATAGGGTGCCACTTGGAACATAAGCCAGAAGAGAATTACAGACCGACTGGTTTAGTTATTCTGTAGATGTAAGAAGATCAGCTGTTATTACGTAACTCCAAATTACAGAGCCAGACTGGTGTTTATACCACCGTCCAAGTCCTGCTCTTTAGGCACTAACTGCCTCAGTGTATCGGATAAAGAGGATGGATTGAAGAGAGACAGAGAGTACGTTATTGAAATTAGATTCTACTACTATAACAAGAGATATCAACACCGCGGGAAGAGTTTGACGGCAGGCGAGTCATGAGTGGAAAATATTTCAATAAAATGTATTTCTCAAATATATAAATAAATAAAAGATATGTAGATACAGTATATTTGTAAAATATATGTGTAAAATACACAACCTGCTCAACCCGATGTTAATGTCTCTGTTGACCTCTGGCACCATCGGTGGTGTGTGTTCAACGACGCCATGGGAAGCCAGGCTTCCCAAAATACTTGACCAATAAAACCTCAATAAAATCATGTATATTTTGTCTCTCTGTGTAACATGGTGTGTTTTCATACCTTTCTGTCAGTGGCTGAATCTCACTGGAGAAATCATCAGGGTGAGGGAAACAGCGCCCCTCTGTCTCAGTATGTGTAACCCATGTATCTAATGCTGTCTGGCCAAAAAGAGTATGACGTGTTTCCGCTGTGGCGTTTGATTGTTTGAAACCAGCACTCGTTTGGCTTACCTTGATAAAACAATTAGACAATAATTAGCCAATCAGAGTTGAGCGGGTTGTCCTGGCGAAACCTAATTGTTTAGTAAACTGTCGGAAACGTTAACTTGACCATACTTTAGGTCATATAAGTGTTCGTTATAACTTGACCATACTTTAGGTCATATAAGTGTTCGTTATAACTTGACCATACTTTAGGTCATATAAGTGTTCGTTATAACTTGACCATACTTTAGGTCATATAAGTGTTCGTTATAACTTGACCATACTTTAGGTCATATAACTGTTCGTTATAACTTGACCATACTTTAGGTCATATAACTGTTCGTTATAACTTGACCATACTTTAGGTCATATAAGTGTTCGTTATAACTTGACCATACTTTAGGTCATATAAGTGTTCGTTATAACTTAACCATACTTTAGGTCATATAAGTGTTCGTTATAACTTGACCATACTTTAGGTCATATAAGTGTTCGTTATAACTTGACCATACTTTAGGTCATATAAGTGTTCGTTATAACTTGACCATACTTTAGGTCATATAAGTGTTCGTTATAACTTGACCATACTTTAGGTCATATAAGTGTTCGTTATAACTTGACCATACTTTAGGTCATATAAGTGTTCGTTATAACTTGACCATACTTTAGGTCATATAAGTGTTCGTTATAACTTGACCATACTTTAGGTCATATAACTGTTCGTTATAACTTGACCATACTTTAGGTCATATAAGTGTTCGTTATAACTTGACCATACTTTAGGTCATATAACTGTTCGTTATAACTTGACCATACTTTAGGTCATATAAGTGTTCGTTATAACTTGACCATACTTTAGGTCATATAAGTGTTCGTTATAACTTGACCATACTTTAGGTCATATAAGTGTTCGTTATAACTTGACCATACTTTAGGTCATATAAGTGTTCGTTATAACTTGACCATACTTTAGGTCATATAAGTGTTCGTTATAACTTGACCATACTTTAGGTATATAAGTGTTCGTTATAACTTGACCATACTTTAGGTCATATAAGTGTTCGTTATAACTTGACCATACTTTAGGTCATATAAGTGTTCGTTATAACTTGACCATACTTTAGGTCATATAAGTGTTCGTTATAACTTGACCATACTTTAGGTCATATAAGTGTTCGTTATAACTTGACCATACTTTAGGTCATATAAGTGTTCGTTATAACTTGACCATACTTTAGGTCATATAAGTGTTCGTTATAACTTGACCATACTTTAGGTCATATAAGTGTTCGTTATAACTTGACCATACTTTAGGTCATATAAGTGTTCGTTATAACTTGACCATACTTTAGGTCATATAAGTGTTCGTTATAACTTGACCATACTTTAGGTCATATAAGTGTTCGTTATAACTTGACCATACTTTAGGTCATATAAGTGTTCGTTATAACTTGACCATACTTTAGGTCATATAAGTGTTCGTTATAACTTGACCATACTTTAGGTCATATAAGTGTTCGTTATAACTTGACCATACTTTAGGTCATATAAGTGTTCGTTATAACTTGACCATACTTTAGGTCATATAAGTGTTCGTTATAACTTGACCATACTTTAGGTCATATAAGTGTTCGTTATAACTTGACCATACTTTAGGTCATATAAGTGTTCGTTATAACTTGACCATACTTTAGGTCATATAAGTGTTCGTTATAACTTGACCATACTTTAGGTCATATAAGTGTTCGTTATAACTTGACCATACTTTAGGTCATATAAGTGTTCGTTATAACTTGACCATACTTTAGGTCATATAAGTGTTCGTTATAACTTGACCATACTTTAGGTCATATAAGTGTTCGTTATAACTTGACCATACTTTAGGTCATATAAGTGTTCGTTATAACTTGACCATACTTTAGGTCATATAAGTGTTCGTTATAACTTGACCATACTTTAGGTCATATAAGTGTTCGTTATAACTTGACCATACTTTAGGTCATATAAGTGTTCGTTATAACTTTACCATACTTTAGGTCATATAACTGTTCGTTATAACTTGACCATACTTTAGGTCATATAAGTGTTCGTTATAACTTGACCATACTTTAGGTCATATAACTGTTCGTTATAACTTGACCATACTTTAGGTCATATAAGTGTTCGTTATAACTTGACCATACTTTAGGTCATATAAGTGTTCGTTATAACTTGACCATACTTTAGGTCATATAACTGTTCGTTATAACTTGACCATACTTTAGGTCATATAAGTGTTCGTTATAACTTGACCATACTTTAGGTCATATAACTGTTCGTTATAACTTGACCATACTTTAGGTCATATAAGTGTTCGTTATAACTTGACCATACTTTAGGTCATATAACTGTTCGTTATAACTTGACCATACTTTAGGTCATATAAGTGTTCGTTATAACTTGACCATACTTTAGGTCATATAACTGTTCGTTATAACTTGACCATACTTTAGGTCATATAAGTGTTCGTTATAACTTGACCATACTTTAGGTCATATAAGTGTTCGTTATAACTTGACCATACTTTAGGTCATATAAGTGTTCGTTATAACTTGACCATACTTTAGGTCATATAAGTGTTCGTTATAACTTGACCATACTTTAGGTCATATAACTGTTCGTTATAACTTGACCATACTTTAGGTCATATAACTGTTCGTTATAACTTGACCATACTTTAGGTCATATAAGTGTTCATTATAAGCAGCATTTGCTTTGTGTACTTCACTGGACAGATGTTTTCTCTCCAGGTTTTGTGATGAAACAAATGTGCAGCTGAATTTATTCCCCCAGACTGTTGTCTCTTTGTTGTTACGGTCTCATTGTATAGCATGGTGGTGTATGAACCAATGGGTTATAGAGCAAACAACGCAATTATCACAACATATTGTAGGTTGTAATATGGCTTTTATACAGGCTTGGCTTCCCCAGTGATTTTACCCACGCACAGCCACTGATTAGCATTAAGTTCCTAAAGTGGTGTTTTACATGCAAAAGTTGGATCATTGAGTGGTAGTAGAAAATAAATTAGGCAGCTATTGAGGTATACTCTACCTGCCCCTTATGAAACATAGTACAGGTATAGTCTACCTGCCCCTTATGAAACATAGTACAGGTATAGTCTACCTGCCCCTTATGAAACATAGTACAGGTATAGTCTACCTGCCCCTTATGAAACATAGTACAGGTATAGTCTACCTGCCCCTTATGAAACATAGTACAGGTATAGTCTACCTGCCCCTTATGAAACATAGTACAGGTATAGTCTACCTGCCCCTTATGAAACATAGTACAGGTATAGTCTACCTGCCCCTTATGAAACATAGTACAGGTATAGTCTACCTGCCCCTTATGAAACATAGTACAGGTATAGTCTACCTGCCCCTTATGAAACATAGTACAGGTATAGTCTACCTGCCCCTTATGAAACATAGTACAGGTATAGTCTACCTGCCCCTTATGAAACATAGTACAGGTATAGTCTACCTGCCCCTTATGAAACATAGTACAGGTATAGTTCACTGCTCATGAAGTAGTGCTTGTTCACCGCTCATGAAGTAGTGCTTGTTCACCGCTCATGAAGTAGTGCTTGTTCACAGCTCATGAAGTAGTGCTTGTTCACAGCTCATGAAGTAGTGCTTGTTCACAGCTCATGAAGTAGTGCTTGTTCACAGCTCATGAAGTAGTGCTTGTTCACCAACCTACCATTTGGTTTTGAAGTATTGAAACCAAACCATATGGATTTGAATGTAAATTATTTGAATTAACATGAAAAGGTGAATGTAATAAAGCAACATAATTTCAAATAGGTGACAATAGTCATATTAAACAGCATATTTACACTCGGAATAGGTCAGGAGCCAGACAGGGAGCCTAAGAAGATGATCTCAATCATTTCAAGGCTATAGCCGACAAAGAAATACATTGTTAAGCAATTGCAAGTGCGACACAATAGGCTGGTAGAGATATAAAGCGCTCAGCATTTAAACAACATTTCATTGCATTAAATCATTGCCTTTGAATTTGTTTTTAGAATTCATCTTTAGAAACAGGAGTTTGGCCAGTCAGTGGCTTCAGGCTCATGTGTTGGTGCCTGGAGAGAAGACCAGCCGGGGAGAATATCCTCTCTGCACAGGCTGAGCCACTGGGGATGCGAACCATCCTATTGGCCACTCTATCCAGGCTGGGCAGAGATGCAGAGTTGTTTTTTATTTTTCTATAGATAGGTTTTTAGGCAGAATTACTCAGTCTAAACGTAAAGCTCCTTATTAAACGTGGTAATATGCCTAGATAACAAAGCAAAAATGGACAACACTTTTATGAGATCAGATTTTTTGTTTATAAATACTTTGCTACAAACAGGTATCTACCCACGTCGTTCTGTTAGCATGTTCACGTAGTAAGTACACCATGTTGCCTTCATGATACCTGTGTTTTCAGATTCCAGAATGATTCTTTAGTTGTGGACACTACACTCTCTCTCTTACTCTTGGTCCTCATCTTTTGTAAGTCACCTTGATTTATCACCTGTGTGTTCTATCAGTCACCTTGATTTATCACCTGTGTGTTCTATCAGTCACCTTGATTTATCACCTGTGTGTTCTATCAGTCACCTTGATTTATCACCTGTGTGTTCTATCAGTCACCTTGATTTATCACCTGTGTGTTCTATCAGTCACCTTGATTTATCACCTGTGTGTTCTATCAGTCACCTTGATTTATCACCTGTGTGTTCTATCAGTCACCTTGATTTATCACCTGTGTGTTCTATCAGTCACCTTGATTTATCACCTGTGTGTTCTATCAGTCACCTTGATTTATCACCTGTGTGTTCTATCAGTCACCTTGATTTATCACCTGTGTGTTCTATCAGTCACCTTGATTTATCACCTGTGTGTTCTATCAGTCACCTTGATTTATCACCTGTGTGTTCCACCAGTTTCTTTATGAAAATATGCAGTGAACTCCATTACAGCTAAAGCAAGTGGCTATTAGCAGGACACAAGTAGACTCCAGATGCGTGCTGGGCCGGGCACGCCCTGAGCTCATGAATAGAGGGCTACTGGAGAGAAATTGGAGCGGATGAGAAGGCTGACACTCCAGCCTTTGGGAATCTCGCTCCAAGCTCCAGTCACACTGGGCACATCCCGCTACTCCCTCCAGCTCCACCTCCGCTACTCCCTACACCTCCGCTACTCCCTACACCTCCGCTACTCTCTACACCTCCGCTACTCTCTATGCCTCCGCTACTCCCTCCAGCTCCACCTCCACTACTCCCTACACCTCCACTACTCCCTACACCTCCGCTACTAACTACACCTCCGCTACTAACTACACCTCCGCTACTCCCTACACCTCCGCTACTCTCTACACCTCCGCTACTCTCTATGCCTCCGCTACTCCCTCCAGCTCCACCTCCACTACTCCCTACACCTCCACTACTCCCTACACCTCCGCTACTAACTACACCTCCGCTACTAACTACACCTCCGCTACTCCCTACACCTCCGCTACTAACTACACCTCCGCTACTCCCTACACCTCCGCTACTCCCTACACCTCCGCTACTCTCTACACCTCCGCTACTCTCTATGCCTCCGCTACTCCCTCCAGCTCCACCTCCACTACTCCCTACACCTCCACTACTCCCTACACCTCCGCTACTAACTACACCTCCGCTACTAACTACACCTCCGCTACTCGCTCCACCTCCACTACTCCCTACACCTCCGCTACTCCCTACACCTCTGCTACTACCTACACCTCCACTACTCCCTACACCTCCGCTACTCCCTACTCCTCCGCTACTCGCTATACCTCTGCTACAACTCTCTACACCTCCGCTACTACTCTCTACACCTCTGCTACTCTCTACACCTCCGCTACTCCCTACACCTCCGCTACTCCCTACACCCCCGCTACTCCCTACACCTCCGCTACTCCAGCTCCACCTCCGCTACTCGCTCCACCTCCGCTACTCTCTACACCTCCGCTACTCTCTACACCTCCACTACTCCCTACACCTCCGCTACTCTCTACACCTCCGCTACTCGCTCCACCTCCGCTACTCGCACCACCTCCGCTACTCGCTCCACCTCCGCTACTCGCTCCACCTCCGCTACTCCCTACACCTCCGCTACTCCCTACACCTCCGCTACTCCAGCTCCACCTCCGCTACTCGCTCCACCTCCGCTACTCTCTACACCTCCGCTACTCCCTACACCTCCGCTACTACTCTCTCCACCTCCGCTACTCTCTCCACCTCTGCTACTACTCTCTACACCTCCGCTACTCTCTACACCTCCGCTACTCCCTACACCTCCGCTACTCTCTACACCTCCGCTACTCGCTCCACCTCCGCTACTTGCATCACCTCCGCTACTCTCTACACCTCCGCTACTCCCTACAACTCCGCTACTCTCTACACCTCTGCTACTCCCTACACCTCCGCTACTCCCTACACCTCCGCTACTCGCTCCACCTCCGCTACTCGCTCCACCTCCGCTACTCTCTACACCTCCGCTACTCCCTACACCTCCGCTACTCCCTACACCTCCTCTACTCCCTAAACCTCCGCTACTCTCTACACCTCCGCTACTCCCTACACCTCCACTACTCCCTACACCTCCGCTACTCCCTACACCTCCGCTACTCGCTACACCTCCGCTACTACCTCTACACCTCCGCTACTACTCTCTACACCTCCGCTACTCTCTACACCTCCGCTACTCCCTATACCTCCGCTACTCCCTACACCTCTGCTACTCCCTACACCTCCGCTACTGCTCTCTACACCTCCGCTACTCTCTACACCTCCGCTACTCTCTACACCCTCCGCTACTACTCTCTACACTTCCGCTACTACTCCCTACACCTCCGCTACTCCCTACACCTCCGCTACTCTCTACACCTCCAGCTCCACCTCTGCTACTCTCTACACCTCCGCTACTCCCTACACCTGGGCTAGTACTCTCTACACCTCCGCTACTCTCTACACCTCCGCTACTACTCTCTACACCTCCGCTACTACTCTCTACACCTCCGCTGCTCTCTACACCTCCGCTACTCTCTACACCTCCAGCTCCACCTCCGCTACTCTCTACACCTCCACTACTCCCTACACCTCCGCTACTACTCTCTACACCTCCGCTACTACCCTCTACACCTCCGCTACTACTCTCTACACCTCCGCTACTACTCCCAACACCTCCGCTACTACTCCCTACACCTCCGCTACTACTCCCTACACCTCCGCTACTACTCTCTACACCTCCGCTACTCCATACACCTCCGCTACTCTCTACACCTCTGCTACTCCCTACACCTCCGCTACTCCCTACATCTCCGTACTCCCTACACCTCCGCTACTCCCTACACCTCCGCTACTACTCTCTACACCTCCGCTACTCCATACACCTCCGCTACTCTCTACACCTCTGCTACTCCCTACACCTCCGCTACTCCCTACATCTCCGTACTCCCTACACCTACGCTACTCCCTACACCTCCGCTACTCTCTACACCTCCGCTACTCTCTCCACCTCCACTACTACTCGCTCCACCTCCGCTACTACTCTCTACACCTCCGCTACTACTCTCTACACCTCCGCTACTCTCTACACCTCCGCTACTCTCTACACCTCCGCTCCTCCCTACACCTCCGCTACTCTCTACACCTCCAGCTCCACCTCCGCTACTCTCTACACCTCCACTACTCCCTACACCTCCGCTACTACTCTCTACACCTCCGCTACTACCCTCTACACCTCCGCTACTACTCTCTACACCTCCGCTACTACTCTCTACACCTCCGCAACTCCCTACGCCTCCGTTACTCTCTACACCTCCGCTACTCTCTACACCTCTGCTACTCCCTACACCTCCGCTACTCTCTACACCTCCGCTACTCTCTACACATCCGCTACTCGCTCCACCTCCGCTACTCGCTCCACCTCCGCTACTCGCTCCACCTCCGCTACTACTCTCTACACCTCCGCTACTACTCTCTACACCTCCGCTACTCCCTACACCTCCGCTACTCTCTACACCTCTGCTACTCCCTACACCTCCGCTACTACTCCCTACACCTCCGCTACTCCCTACACCTCTGCTACTCTACACCTCCGCTACTCTCTACACCTCTACACCTCCGCTACTCCCTACACCTCCGCTAGTCTCTACACCTCCGCTACTCTCTACACCTCCGCTACTCCCTACACCTCCGCTACTACTCTCTACACCTCCGCTACTCCCTACGCCTCCGCTACTCTCTACACCTCCGCTACTCTCTACACCTCTGCTACTCACTACACCTCCGCTACTCTCTACACCTCTGCTACTACTCTCTACACCTCCGCTACTCTCTACACCTCCGCTACTACTCTCTACACCTCCGCTACTACTCTCTACACCTCCGCTACTACTCTCTACACCTCCACTAGTACTCTCTACACCTCCGCTACTCCCTACACCTAAAACCACTAGACAGTTATCTAACATGTCTGGTCTGCTAGACTAGGAGAAAACTACTAGACAGTTATCTAACATGTCTGGTCTGCTAGACTAGGAGAAAACCATTAGACAGTTATCTAACATGTCTGCTAGACTAGGAGAAAACCACTAGACAGTTATTTAACATGTCTGTTAGACTAGGAGAAAACCACTAGACAGTTATCTAACATGTCTGGTCTGCTAGACTAGGAGAAAACCATTAGACAGTTATCTAACATGTCTGGTCTGTTAGACTAGGAGAAAACCATTAGACAGTTATCTAACATGTCTGGTCTGTTAGACTAGGAGAAAACCAGTTATCTAACATGTCTGGTCTGTTAGACTAGGAGAAAACTAGTTATCTAACATGTCGGGTCTGCATCACTTCAGATGGGGGCAGATGGGGGCAGACAGACAACACTCTATATCCACACATTTTTCTACAATGTGCTTTTTGTGGAATGGAATGTTTGTTTCCTGTATATGACTGTGATATGTGGTTGTTTCACCTAGTTATCTTAAAATGAATGGACTAACTGTCAGTCTCTCTGGATAAGAGCATCTGATAAATGACTAAATATTTCACATAGAGATACTACTGGATTGATTTAAAATATTGTTGTGACAAATGTATCATTTGTACAGTTTTTTATAAAACAATTAGTTATTTCATTATTAGTTATTTTATATTTATAGTTAATTATTAGTTATAGTTATTTTATAGGTATAGTTAGTTATTAGTTATTAGTTATTTTATAGTTATAATTAGTGTATAGTTATTTCATAGTTATAGTTAGTTATTAGGTATAGTTATTTCATAGTTATAGTTAGTTATTAGGTATAGTTATTTTATAGTTATAGTTAGTTATAGTTATTTTATAGTTAGTTTAAGTTATTTTATAGTTGTAGTTAGTTATAGTTATAGTTAGTTATAGTTATTTTATAGTTGTAGTTATTTATAGTTATTTTATAGTTAGTGTATAGTTATTTCATAGTTATAGTTAGTTATTAGGTATAGTTATTTTATAGTTATTTTATAGTTAGTTTAAGTTATTTTATAGTTGTAGTTAGTTATAGTTATAGTTAGTTATAGTTATTTTATAGTTGTAGTTAGTTATAGTTATTTTTAGTTATTAGGTATAGTTATTTTATAGTTAGTTATCGTTATTTTATAGTTAGTTATAGTTGTTTTATAGTTATAGTTAATATAGTTATTTTATAGTTATTTTATAGTTAGTTATAGTTATTTTATAGTTAGTTATAGTTATTTTATAGTTATAGTTAGTTATTAGGTATAGTTATTTTATAGTTATAGTTAGTTATAGTTATTTTATAGTTGTAGTTAGTTATAGTTATTTTATAGTTGTAGTTAGTTATAGTTATTTTATAGTTGTAGTTAGTTATAGTTATAGTTAGTTAGAGTTAGTTAGAGTTATTTTATAGTTATAGTTAGTTATAGTTATTTTATAGTTGTAGTTAGTTATAGTTATAGTTAGTTAGAGTTAGTTAGAGTTATTTTATAGTTATAGTTATTTTATAGTTATAGTTATTTGATAGTTTTAGTTAGTTATTAGTTACAGTTATTGTATGGTTAGTTATAGTTATTTTATAGTTATAGTTATTTTATAGTTATAGTAATTTTATAGTTTTAGTTAGTTATTAGTTACAGTTATTGTATAGTTAGTTATAGGTATTTTATAGTTGTAGTTAGTTATAGTTATTGTATAGTTATAGTTATTTTATAGTTATAGTTAGTTAGTAGGTATAGTTATTTTATAGTTATAGCTTGTTATAGTTATTTTATAGTTATAGTTAGTTATAGTTATTTTATAGTTATAGTTAGTTATAGTTATTTTATAGTTATAGTTAGTTATAGTTATTTTATAGTTATAGTTATTGTATAGTTATAGTTATTTTATAGTTATAGCTTGTTATAGTTATTTTATAGTTATAGTTAGTTATAGTTATTTTATAGTTATAGTTAGTTATTAGTTATAGTTATTTTATAGTTATAGTTAGTTATAGTTATTTTATAGTTATAGTTAGTTATTAGTTATAGTTATAGTTAGTTATAGTTATTTTATAGTTATAGTTATTTTATAGTTATAGTTATTTTATAGTTATAGTTATTGTATAGTTATAGTTAGTTATTAGTTATAGTTAGTTATTAGTTATAGTTAGTTATTAGTTGTAGTTATTTTATAGTTATAGTTATTTTATAGTTATAGTTAGTTATTAGGTATAGTTAGTTATAGTTATTGTATAGTTATAGTTAGTTATAGTTATTTTATAGTGATAGTTAGTTATAGTTATTTTATAGTTATAGTTATTTTATAGTTATAGTTAGTTATTAGTTATAGTTAGTTAATAGTTATAGTTAGTTATTAGTTATAGTTATTTTATAGTTATAGTTAGTTATTAGGTATAGTTAGTTATAGTTATTGTATAGTTATAGTTAGTTATAGTTATTTTATAGTTATAGTTAGTTATAGTTATTTTTAGTTATTAGGTATAGTTATTTTATAGTTAGTTATAGTTATTTTATAGCTAGTTATAGTTATTTTATAGTTATAGTTAATATAGTTATTTTATAGTTATTTTATAGTTAGTTGTAGTTATTTTATAGTTAGTTATAGTTATTTTATAGTTATAGTTAGTTATTAGGTATAGTTATTTTATAGTTATAGTTAGTTATAGTTATTTTATAGTTGTAGTTAGTTATAGTTATTTTATAGTTGTAGTTAGTTGTAGTTATTTTATAGTTGTAGTTAGTTATAGTTATAGTTAGTTAGAGTTATTTTATAGTTATAGTTAGTTATAGTTATTTTATAGTTGTAGTTAGTTATAGTTATAGTTAGTTAGAGTTAGTTAGAGTTATTTTATAGTTATAGTTATTTTATAGTTATAGTTATTTTATAGTTTTAGTTAGTTATTAGTTACAGTTATTGTATGGTTAGATATAGTTATTTTATAGTTATAGTTATTTTATAGTTATAGTAATTTTATAGTTTTAGTTAGTTATTAGTTACAGTTATTGTATAGTTAGTTATAGGTATTTTATAGTTGTAGTTAGTTAGAGTTAGTTAGAGTTATTTTATAGTTATAGTTAGTTAGTAGGTATAGTTATTTTATAGTTATAGCTTGTTATAGTTATTTTATAGTTATAGTTAGTTATAGTTATTTTATAGTTATAGTTAGTTATAGTTATTTTATAGTTATAGTTAGTTATAGTTATTTTATAGTTATAGTTATTGTATAGTTATAGTTATTTATAGTTATAGCTTGTTATAGTTATTTTATAGTTATAGTTAGTTATAGTTATTTTATAGTTATAGTTAGTTATTAGTTATAGTTATTTTATAGTTATAGTTAGGTATAGTTATTTTATAGTTAGTTATAGTTATTTTATAGTTAGTTATAGTTGTTTTATAGTTATAGTTAATATAGTTATTTTATAGTTATTTTATAGTTAGTTATAGTTATTTTATAGTTAGTTATAGTTATTTTATAGTTATAGTTAGTTATTAGGTATAGTTATTTTATAGTTATAGTTAGTTATAGTTATTTTATAGTTGTAGTTAGTTATAGTTATTTTATAGTTGTAGTTAGTTATAGTTATTTTATAGTTGTAGTTAGTTATAGTTATAGTTAGTTAGAGTTAGTTAGAGTTATTTTATAGTTATAGTTAGTTATAGTTATTTTATAGTTGTAGTTAGTTATAGTTATAGTTAGTTAGAGTTAGTTAGAGTTATTTTATAGTTATAGTTATTTTATAGTTATAGTTATTTGATAGTTTTAGTTAGTTATTAGTTACAGTTATTGTATGGTTAGTTATAGTTATTTTATAGTTATAGTTATTTTATAGTTATAGTAATTTTATAGTTTTAGTTAGTTATTAGTTACAGTTATTGTATAGTTAGTTATAGGTATTTTATAGTTGTAGTTAGTTATAGTTATTGTATAGTTATAGTTATTTTATAGTTATAGTTAGTTAGTAGGTATAGTTATTTTATAGTTATAGCTTGTTATAGTTATTTTATAGTTATAGTTAGTTATAGTTATTTTATAGTTATAGTTAGTTATAGTTATTTTATAGTTATAGTTAGTTATAGTTATTTTATAGTTATAGTTATTGTATAGTTATAGTTATTTTATAGTTATAGCTTGTTATAGTTATTTTATAGTTATAGTTAGTTATAGTTATTTTATAGTTATAGTTAGTTATTAGTTATAGTTATTTTATAGTTATAGTTAGTTATAGTTATTTTATAGTTATAGTTAGTTATTAGTTATAGTTATAGTTAGTTATAGTTATTTTATAGTTATGGTTATTTTATAGTTATAGTTATTTTATAGTTATAGTTATTGTATAGTTATAGTTAGTTATTAGTTATAGTTAGTTATTAGTTATAGTTAGTTATTAGTTGTAGTTATTTTATAGTTATAGTTATTTTATAGTTATAGTTAGTTATTAGGTATAGTTAGTTATAGTTATTGTATAGTTATAGTTATTTTATAGTTATAGTTAGTTAGTAGGTATAGTTATTTTATAGTTATAGCTTGTTATAGTTATTTTATAGTTATAGTTAGTTATAGTTATTTTATAGTTATAGTTAGTTATAGTTATTTTATAGTTATAGTTATTGTATAGTTATAGTTATTTTATAGTTATAGCTTGTTATAGTTATTTTATAGTTATAGTTAGTTATAGTTATTTTATAGTTATAGTTAGTTATTAGTTATAGTTATTTTATAGTTATAGTTAGTTATAGTTATTTTATAGTTATAGTTAGTTATTAGTTATAGTTATTTTATAGTTATAGTTATTGTATAGTTATAGTTAGTTAT
Source organism: Oncorhynchus kisutch (assembly GCF_002021735.2). Lineage (NCBI taxonomy): Eukaryota > Metazoa > Chordata > Actinopteri > Salmoniformes > Salmonidae > Oncorhynchus > Oncorhynchus kisutch. The sequence continues at coordinate 77,207,318 of NC_034175.2, read as the reverse complement.
TAGTTATAGTTAGTTATTAGTTATAGTTAGTTATTAGTTGTAGTTATTTTATAGTTATAGTTATTTTATAGTTATAGTTAGTTATTAGGTATAGTTAGTTATAGTTATTGTATAGTTATAGTTAGTTATAGTTATTTTATAGTGATAGTTAGTTATAGTTATTTTATAGTTATAGTTATTTTATAGTTATAGTTAGTTATTAGTTATAGTTAGTTAATAGTTATAGTTAGTTATTAGTTATAGTTATAGTTAGTTATTAGGTATAGTTAGTTATAGTTATTGTATAGTTATAGTTAGTTATAGTTATTTTATAGTTATAGTTAGTTATAGTTATTTTTAGTTATTAGGTATAGTTATTTTATAGTTAGTTAAAGTTATTTTATAGTTAGTTATAGTTATTTTATAGTTATAGTTAATATAGTTATTTTATAGTTATTTTATAGTTAGTTGTAGTTATTTTATAGTTAGTTATAGTTATTTTATAGTTATAGTTAGTTATTAGGTATAGTTATTTTATAGTTATAGTTAGTTATAGTTATTTTATAGTTGTAGTTAGTTATAGTTATTTTATAGTTGTAGTTAGTTGTAGTTATTTTATAGTTGTAGTTAGTTATAGTTATAGTTAGTTAGAGTTAGTTAGAGTTATTTTATAGTTATAGTTAGTTATAGTTATTTTATAGTTGTAGTTAGTTATAGTTATAGTTAGTTAGAGTTAGTTAGAGTTATTTTATAGTTATAGTTATTTTATAGTTATAGTTATTTGATAGTTTTAGTTAGTTATTAGTTACAGTTATTGTATGGTTAGTTATAGTTATTTTATAGTTATAGTTATTTTATAGTTATAGTAATTTTATAGTTTTAGTTAGTTATTAGTTACAGTTATTGTATAGTTAGTTATAGGTATTTTATAGTTGTAGTTAGTTATAGTTATTGTATAGTTATAGTTATTTTATAGTTATAGTTAGTTAGTAGGTATAGTTATTTTATAGTTATAGCTTGTTATAGTTATTTTATAGTTATAGTTAGTTATAGTTATTTTATAGTTATAGTTAGTTATAGTTATTTTATAGTTATAGTTAGTTATAGTTATTTTATAGTTATAGTTATTGTATAGTTATAGTTATTTTATAGTTATAGCTTGTTATAGTTATTTTATAGTTATAGTTAGTTATAGTTATTTTATAGTTATAGTTAGTTATTAGTTATAGTTATTTTATAGTTATAGTTAGTTATAGTTATTTTATAGTTATAGTTAGTTATTAGTTATAGTTATAGTTAGTTATAGTTATTTTATAGTTATAGTTATTTTATAGTTATAGTTATTGTATAGTTATAGTTAGTTATTAGTTATAGTTAGTTATTAGTTATAGTTAGTTATTAGTTATAGTTAGTTATTATTTGTAGTTATTTTATAGTTATAGTTATTTTATAGTTATAGTTAGTTATTAGGTATAGTTAGTTATAGTTATTGTATAGTTATAGTTAGTTATAGTTATTTTATAGTGATAGTTAGTTATAGTTATTTTATAGTTATAGTTATTTTATAGTTATAGTTAGTTATTAGTTATAGTTAGTTATTAGTTATAGTTAGTTATTAGTTATAGTTATTTTATAGTTATAGTTAGTTATTAGGTATAGTTAGTTATAGTTATTGTATAGTTATAGTTAGTTATAGTTATTTTATAGTTATAGTTAGTTATAGTTATTTTATAGTTATAGTTATTTTATAGTTATAGTTAGTTATTAGTTATAGTTAGTTATTAGTTATAGTTAGTTATTAGGTATAGTTAGTTATAGTTATTTTATAGTTATAGTTAGTTATTAGTTATAGTTAGTTATTAGGTATAGTTAGTTATAGTTATTTTACAGTTATAGTTAGTTATTAGGTATAGTTAGTTATAGTTATTTTATAGTTATAGCTTGTTATAGTTATTTTATAGTTATAGTTAGTCATAGTTATTTATAGTTATAGTTAGTTATAGTTATTTTATAGTTATAGTTATTGTATAGTTATAGTTATTTTATAGTTATAGTTAGTTATATTTATTTTATAGTTATAGTTAGTTATTAGTTATAGTTATTTTATAGTTATAGTTAGTTATTAGTTATAGTTATAGTTAGTTATAGTTATTTTATAGTTATAGTTATTGTATAGTTATAGTTATTTTATAGTTATAGCTTGTTATAGTTATTTTATAGTTATAGTTAGTTATATTTATTTTATAGTTATAGTTAGTTATTAGTTATAGTTATTTTATAGTTATAGTTAGTTATTAGTTATAGTTATAGTTAGTTATAGTTATTTTATAGTTATAGTTATTTTATAGTTATAGTTATTTTATAGTTATAGTTATTGTATAGTTATAGTTAGTTATTAGTTATAGTTAGTTATTAGTTATAGTTAGTTATTAGTTATAGTTAGTTATTAGTTATGGTTATTTTATAGTTATAGTTATAGTTAGTTATAGTTATTGTATAGTTATAGTTAGTTATAGTTATTTTATAGTTATAGTCAGTTATAGTTATTTTATAGTTATCGTTATTTTATAGTTATAGTTAGTTATTAGTTATAGTTAGTTATTAGGTATAGTTAGTTATAGTTATTTTATAGTTATAGTTAGTTATTAGTTATAGTTAGTTATTAGGTATAGTTAGTTATAGTTATTTTATAGTTATAGTTAGTTATAGATATTTTATAGTTATTTTATAGTTATAGTTATGTTATAGTTATAGTTAGTTATTAGGTATAGTTAGTTATAGTTATTTTATAGTTATAGTTATTTTATAGTTATAGTTAGTTATAGTTATTTTATAGTTATAGTTATTTTATAGTTATAGTTATTTTATCGTTATAGTTATTTTATAGTTATAGTTAGTTATTAGTTATAGCTAGTTATTAGGTATAGTTAGTTATAGTTATTTTATAGTTAGAGTTAGTTCTTAGTTATAGTTAGTTATTAGGTATAGTTATTTTATAGTTATTTTATGTTATTTTATAGCGTTTTGCCACAAAACATGATTGTTTTTCTTTCTGAAATGAAACCATCAAGTGATGGATTTTAAACACATACATGTCTGTCATTGAACAACCCCATGCCATGATTAGATAGCGAACAAACACACCGATCTCTTCAATAGGTTCTGTAAACTATTAAAGCAAATTTTTTCTGAAAATTGATATATTGTATAGCATGTTGGAATGAAACTCTGAACATGTAAAACCACAGGAGAGTCTTTATCTGACATGCTCCTGATCAGACTCTCCGTCTCACAGCAGAGATCTGACATGCTGCTGATCAGACTCTCCGTCTCACAGCAGAGATCTGACATGCTGCTGATCAGACTCTCCATCTCACAGCAGAGATCTGACATGCTGCTGATCAGCCTCTCCGTCTCACAGCAGAGATCTGACATGCTCCTGATCAGACTCTCGGTCTCACAGTCACTTGGAAACCCTGTAGAAACAGCATGTTTAAAGGATCCTTCATCACAGGGAAATTAAGTCCATGGGGTCAGACCACTGGATATATATTCATCCTACATGACTACTGTGTTGTGACAGCCTGGCCTGCATCATGTCAGATAGTCACAACGCTCCAAATGGTTAAACATGGACCTGATGAGGCAACAGCCTGTTTGAAGAACCCGTTTGAACCTGTTTAAAGAATATCTCTGCACAAACACATACACACACACACACACACACACACACACACTACACACACAAACACAACCTACACACAGACAAACTACACACACACACACAGACACACACACGACACACGACACACAAACACAACCTACACACAGACAAACTACACACACACACACAGACACACACACGACACACTACACACAAACACAACCTACACACAGACAAACTACACACACACACACACAGACACAACACACAAACACAACCTACACACAGACAAACTACACACACAACACACAAACACAACCTACACACACACACAGAATCTACACACACACACACACACACACACACACACAGACTACACACACAAAAACTACACACACACAACCTACACACACACACATGAACACAACCTACACAAACACAACCTACACAAACAAACTACACACACACAAACTACACACAACCTACACACACATAAACTACACACACACACACAACCTACACACACGTAAACTACACACACACACACACACACACACACAACCTACACACACATAAACTACACACACACACACACAACCTACACACACACAAACTACACACACACACAAACTACACACACACACACTACACACACACACTCACACTACACACAAACACAACCTACACACAGACAAACTACACACACGACACACAAACACAACCTACACACAGACAAACTACACACACACACACACACACACACACACACACACACACACACACACACACACACACACACACACACACACGACACACAAACACAACCTACACACAGACAAACTACACACACACACACAATCTACACACACACACACACACTACACACACAAAAACTACACACACACAACCTACACACACACACTACACATGAACACAACCTACACAAACACAACCTACACAAACAAACTACACACACACAAACTACACACAACCTACACACACATAAACTACACACACAACCTACACACACGTAAACTACACACACACACACAACCTACACACACATAAACTACACACACACACACACAACACACAAACACAACCTACACACACACACACACAATCTACACACACACACACACACACACACTACACACACAAAACTACACACACACAACCTACACACACACACTACACATTAACACAACCTACACAAACACAACCTACACAAACAAACTACACACACACAAACTACACACAACCTACACACACACACACAACCTACACACACATAAACTACACACACACTACACACACACACACACACACACATAAACACAACCTACACACACACAAACTACATACACACACACACACACACACACAAACTACACATACACATACAAATGACACACAAACACACAGAAGAAATAAACCCCACGGGGTCGAAGTCCAACCACTACATCAAACCTTCCTGGTCGTGGTGTGAACTCACAAGACGACCATAAATATTTCACCAATTTATCAAAGAATCCATTGTGCAACAAGTGGAACCATATTAAAGCTGCTCTAAATCCTCTGATTCATCCCTTCCACTGCTTCATTCATCACCAGTGTGTGAGCAGCTTGCTACAGACGACTTGGAAATCATTTGTAAATAATGACCCTGTATTTGTGAATGAACAGTTGTTCCTCAAAGCGTTGTCAGGTATGTTCTGGTAATTATATGAGCCGACAACGCCCTCCATTATTAATGGTGATTTACGCAGGTCCTAACAAACATTATAAGACAACTTGTTTCTTCAAAAGACATAGAATAGCATATTTTGAGTTTAATTACATTACTGGACTGTGTAGCCCATGGCTGTGCCATGCGAAATCAATAGTTCCTATTTTGTTAATTAAACAGACAAGAGACACATTCCCCCACCCTGATCACAGTCACATATAGGGCCTAGATTTTATAGTGAGAATTAATAGAATGAAAAATAACAGAACAAAATATGAATTGGATTTTTCCCACACAGCTTGAGTGTCACGAACATGTGGAACCATGTGGAGAAGAGAACCAGACCAAACATGTGAAACCATGTGGAGAAGAGAACCAGACCAAACATGTGGAACCATGTGGAGAAGAGAACCAGACCAAACATGTGGAACCATGTGGAGAAGAGAACCAGGCCAAACATGTGGAACCATGTGGAGAAGAGAACCAGACCAAACATGTGGAACCATGTGGAGAAGAGAACCAGACGTCCTCATTCCGTTTGCTACAGACAGAGAATCTGCTGAATGAAACGTCTGGCCTGGATGAGCCTCTGTAGGAGGTTTTCCACCTTACGATACGATCACAACATTTTCACTTGCTCTTCTTTCAACCTGCCCAACAGACAGCCTACTAGCGATGTGTAGTTTGAGTTAGAGAGGTATGCATATTAACCCAGCATCATCATTTATTAGCTACATCTCTTCTCTGTATACATCAATGACGTCGCTCTTGCTGCTGGTGATTCTCTGATCCACCTCTACGCAGACGACACCATTCTGTATACATCTGGCCCTTCTTTGGACACTGTTAACTAACTTCCAAACGAGCTTCAATGCCATACAACACTCCTTTCGTGGCCTCCAACTGCTCTTAAGCGCAGGGAAAACTAAATGCATGGTATTCAACCAATCGCTGCCCGCACCTGCTCGCCTGTCCAGCATCACTACTCTGGACGGCTCAGACTTAGAATACGTGGACAACTACAAATACCTAGGTGTCTGGTTAGACTGTAAACTCTCCTTCCAGACTCACATTAATCATCTCCAATCCAGAATTAAATCTAGAATCGGCTTCCTATTTCACATCAAAGCATCCTTCACTCATGCTGCCAAACATACCCTCGTAAAACTGACCATCCTACCGATCCTCGACTTCGGTGATGTCATCTACAAAAGAGCCTCCAACACTCTACTCAACAAACTGGATGCAGTCTATCACAGTGCCATCCATTTGTCACCAAAGCCCCATACACTCCCCACCATTGCGACCTGTACGCTCTCGTTGGTTGGCCCTTCATACTCGTCGCCAAACCCACTGGCTACAGGTCATCTACAAGTCTCTGCTAAGTAAAGTCCACCCTTATCTCAGCTCACTGGTCACCATAGCAGTACCCACCTGTAGCACGCGCTCCTTCAGGTATATCTCACTGGTCACCCCCAAAGCCAATTCCTGCTTTGGTCGTCTTTCCTTCCAGTTCTCTGCTGCCCATGACTGGAACGAACTGCAAAAATCTCTGAAGCTGGAGACTCATATCTCCCTCACTAGCTTTAAGCATCAGCTGTCAGAGCATTTTACAGATTACTGCACCTGTACATAGCCCATCTGTAAACAGCCCATCTATCTACCTCATCCCCATACTGTATTTATTTATCTTGTTCCTTTGCACCCCAGTATCTCTACTTGCACATTCATTAATCTTCTGCACATCTACCATTCCAGTGTTTAATTGCTATATTGTAATTACTTCGCCACAATGGCCTATTTATTACCTTAACTCCCTTATCTTACCTCATTTGCACTCACTGTATATAGACTTTGTTTTCTTTTGTTCTACTGTATTATTGACTGTATGTTTGTTTATTCCATGTGTGACTCTGTGTTGTTGTATGTGTCGAACTACTATGCTTTATCTTGGCCAGGTCGCAGTTGCAAATGAGAACTTGTTCTCAACTAGCCTACCTGGTTAAATAAGGGTGAAATACATAAATAAGGACCTTTAAATATTTGCCTGTCAAAGTCAAGAGAAAAATATGATATGTCAGTGTGTGTTCCCCCAGGTTAAATGCCTAAGCATTACTGTGACAAAAGATAAGAACACCTCAAGGACAGATCTACACATTTAAATGGAGAGAATAGATTCACTACCAGCAGATGGTACCAGATGTTATTTAAGTGATGCAGAACTGGTGGGGGCTGTTCCACATCAAATCAAATTGCGTTGAATACAACAAGGGTAGTAGACCTTACAGTGAAATGCTTTACTTACAAGCCCTTAACCAACAATGCTTTAAGAAGTCAAGATTTTTATTTAAATAAGTGTTAAGTTAAATAGAAAATAAAAGTAACAAATAATTAAAGAGCAGCAGTAAAATAACAATGTAGAGGCTATATACAGGGTATTACGGTACAGAGGCAATGTGGAGGCTATATACAGGGTATTACGGTACAGAGTCAATGTGGAGGCTATATACAGGGTATTACGGTACAGAGTCAATGTGGAGGCTATATACAGGGTGTTACGGTACAGAGTCAATGTGGAGGCTATATACAGGGTGTTACGGTACAGAGTCAATGTGGAGGCTATATACAGGGTATTACGGTACAGAGTCAATGTGGAGGCTATATACAGGGTGTTACGGTACAGAGTCAATGTGGAGGCTATATACAGGGTATTACGGTACAGAGTCAATGTAGAGGCTATATACAGGGTATTACAGTACAGAGTCAATGTGGAGGCTATATACAGGGTGTTACGGTACAGAGTCAATGTGGAGGCTATATACAGGGTGTTACGGTACAGAGTCAATGTGGAGGCTATATACAGGGGGGTACCGGTACAGAGTCAATGTGGAGGCTATATACAGGGGGTACCGGTACAGAGTCAATGTGGAGGCTATATACAGGGGGTACCGGTACAGAGTCAATGTGGAGGCTATATACAGGGGGTACCGGTACAGAGTCAATGTGGAGGCTATATACAGGGGGTACCGGTACAGAGTCAATGTGGAGGCTATATACAGGGGGTACCGGTACAGAGTCAATGTGGAGGCTATATACAGGGGGTACCGGTACAGAGTCAATGTGGAGGCTATATACAGGGTGTTACGGTACAGAGTCAATGTGGAGGCTATATACAGGGTGTTACGGTACAGAGTCAATGTGGAGGCTATATACAGGGTGTTACGGTACAGAGTCAATGTGGAGGCTATATACAGGGGGTACCGGAACCGAGTCAGTGTGGAGGCTATATACAGTGGGGTACCGGTACAGAGTCGATGTGGAGGCTATATACAGGAGGTACCGGCACCGAGTCAATGTGGAGGCTATATACAGGGGGCACCGGTACAGAGTCAATGTGAGAGACTATATACATGGGGTACCGGTACAGAGTCAATGTGGAGGCTATATACAGGGGATACCGGTACAGAGTCAATGTGAAGGCTATATACAGGGGGTACCGGTACAGAGTCAATGTGGAGGCTATATACAGGGTGTTACGGTGCAGAGTGAATGTGGAGGCTATATACAGGGGGTACCGGTACCGAGTCAATGTGGAGGCTATATACAGGGGGTACCGGTACAGAGTCAATGTGAAGGCTATATACAGGGGGTACCGATACAGAGTCAATGTGGAGGCTATATACAGGGTGTTACGGTGCAGAGTGAATGTGGAGGCTATATACAGGGTGTTACGGTACAGAGTCAATGTGGAGGCTATATACAGGGTGTTACGGTACAGAGTCAATGTGGAGGCTATATACAGGGTGTTACGGTACAGAGTCAATGTGGAGGCTATATACAGGGTGTTACGGTACAGAGTCAATGTGGAGGCTATATACAGGGTGTTACGGTACAGAGTCAATGTGGAGGCTATATACAGGGGGTACCGGAACTGAGTCAGTGTGGAGGCTATATACAGTGGGTACCGGTACAGAGTCAATGTGCTGGGGAACTGGTTAGTCGGGGTAATGGAGGTAATATGTACATGTAGGTAGAGTTAAAGTGAATATGCATAGATAATTAGAGAGTAGCAGCAGTGTAAAAGAGGGGGGGGGCAATGCAAATAGTCTGGGTAGCCCTTTGATTAGCTGTTCATGTCAGAGTCTTATGGCTTGGGGGTAGAAGCTGTTAAGAAGCCATTTTGACCTAGACTTGGCACTCTGGTACCGCTTGCCGTGTGGTAGCTGAGAGAACAGTCTATGACTAGGGTGGCTGGAGTCTTTGACAATTTTTAGGGCCTTCCTCTGACACCGCCTGGTATAGAGGTCCTGGATGGCAGGAAGCTTGGTCCTAGCAATGTACTGGGCCGTACGCACTACCCTCTGTAGCGCCTTACGGTTGGATGCCGAGCAGTTGCCATACCAGGCAGTGATGCAACCAGTCAGGATGCTCTCGATGGTGCAGCTGTAGAACATTTTGAGGATCTCAGGACCCATGACAAAAAATGTCAGTTTCCTGAGGGGGAATAGGTTTTGTCGTGCCCTCTTCACGACTCTCTTGGTGTGCTTGGACCATGTTAGTTTGTTGGTGGTGTGAACACCAAGGAAGATCTCAACCTGTTGTTTAAGGTCTATGAGGTGGTCAGTTGGTGGGGGCTGTTGTTTAAGGTCTATGAAGTGGACAGTTGGTGGGGGCTGTTGTTTAAGGTATATGAGGTGGACAGTTGGTGGGGGCTGTTGTTTAAGGACTATGAGGTGGTCAGTTGGTGGGGGCTGTTGTTTAAGGTCTATGAGGTGGTCAGTTGATGGGGGCTGTTGTTTAAGGTCTATAAGGTGGTCAGTTGGTGGGGGCTGTTGTTTAAGGTCTATGAGGTGGTCAGTTGGTGGGGGCTGTTGTTTAAGGTCTATGAGGTGGTCAGTTGGTGGGGGCTGTTGTTTAAGGACTATGAGGTGGTCAGTTGGTGGGGGCTGTTGTTTAAGGTCTATGAGGTGGTCAGTTGGTGGGGGCTGTTGTTTAAGGTCTATGAGGTGGTCAGTTGGTGGGGGCTGTTGTTTAAGGTCTATGAGGTGGTCAGTTGGTGGGGGATGTTGTTTAAAGTCTATGAAGTGGACAGTTGGTGGGGACTGTTGTTTAAGGACTATGAGGTGGTCAGTTGGTGGGGGCTGTTGTTTAAGGTCTATGAGGTGGTCAGTTGGTGGGGGCTGTTGTTTAAGGACTATGAGGTGGACAGTTGGTGGGGGCTGTTGTTTAAGGTCTATGAGGTGGTCAGTTGGTGGGGGCTGTTGTTAAAGGACTATGAGGTGGTCAGTTGGTGGGGGCTGCTGTTAAAGGACTATGAGGTGGTCAGTTGGTGGGAGCTGTTGTTTAAGGTCTATGAGGTGGTCAGTTGGTGGGGGCTGTTGTTAAAGGACTATGAGGTGGTCAACGCAGTAGGACAAAGGGCACCAACACAGCTCTTGTTCAGAGTTTAAGCAGGCAGAAATTGCCACAACAAAGGCCAGCTGGGACATTGAGGGACACCCCAGCCTCCAGCCCTAACCTCCAGGCCAGCCTCCAGCCCTAACCTCCAGCCCAGCCTCCAGCCCTAACCTCCAGCCCTACCCTCCAGCCCAGCCTCCAGCCCAAACCTCCAGCCCTAACCTCCACTCCAGCCTCCAGCCCTAACCTCCAGGCCAGCCTCCAGCATTAACCTCCAGCCCAGCCTCCAGCCCTAACCTCCAGCCCAGCCTCCAGCCCTAACCTCCAGCCCAGCCTCCAGCCCCAGCCTCCAGCCCTAACCTCCAGCCCTAACCTCCACCCCAGCCTCCAGCCCTAACATCCAGGCCAGCCTCCAGCCCAGCCTCCAGCCCTAACCTCCAGCCCAGCCTCCAGCCCTAACCTCCAGCCCTAACCTCCAGCCCAGCCTCCAGCCCTAACCTCCAGCCCTAACTTCTAGCCCATCATCCAGCCCTAACTTCTAGCCCAGCATCCAGCCCTAACCTCCAGCCCAGCCTCCCCTAGTTTCTGCTGCTTGTATAATGGCATCATATTGACACACACCACTTGTATAATAGCTAATTAATGAGCTTAATGAGCTTTAACATATTAATAGGTTTACAAGGCACAAGGTGGCTGGCCTATTTTTCAGCATAGTGTGTCACTCCACAGTATCAGGTGATCTGATCAGACAGAACACAGTGTCAGGTGATCTCATCAGACAGAACACAGTGTCAGGTGATCTGATCAGACAGAACACAGTATCAGGTGATCTCATCAGACAAAACACAGTGTCAGGTAATCTGATCAGACAGAACACAGTATTAGGTGATCTGATCAGACAGAACACAGTATCAGGGGATCTGACCAGACAGAACACAGTGGCAGGTGATCTGATCAGACAGAACACAGTATCAGGGGATCTGATCAGACAGAACACAGTATCAGGTGATCTGATCAGACAGAACACAGTATCAGGTGATCTGATCAGACAGAACACGGTATCAGGTGATCTGATCAGACAGAACACAGTATCAGGTGATCTGATCAGACAGAACACAGTGTCAGGTGATCTCATCAGACACAACACAGTATCAGGTGATCTGATCAGACAGAACACAGTGTCAGGTGATCTCATCAGACAGAACACAGTATCAGGTGATCTGATCCGACAGAACACAGTATCAGGTGATCTGATCAGACAGAACACAGTGTCAGGTGATCTCATCAGACAGAACACAGTATCAGGTGATCTGATCAGACAGAACACAGTGTCAAGTGATCTGATCAGGGTGGAGAGGACTAGAAACCCAGAGCTGTGGTAGAGCACCGTGGTGGCAGAGCCAAGAGCTGTGGTAGATCTCCGTGGTGGCAGAGCCAAACCCAGAGCTGTGGTAGATCACCGTGGTGGCAGAGCCAAGAGCTGTGGTAGATCTCCGTGGTGGCAGAGCCAAACCCAGAGCTGTGGTAGATCACCGTGGTGGCAGAGCCAAGAGCTGTGGTAGATCTCCGTGGTGGCAGAGCCAAGAGCTGTGGTAGATCTCCGTGGTGGCAGAGCCAAACCCAGAGCTATGGTAGATCACCGTGGTGGCAGAGCCAAGCCAAGAGCTGTGGTAGAGCACCGTGGTGGCAGAGCCAAGAGCTGTGGTAGATCTCCGTGGTGGCAGAGCCAAGAACTGTGGTAGATCTCCGTGGTGGCAGAGCCAAGAGCTCTGGTAGATCACCGTGGTGGCAGAGCCAAGAGCTGTGGTAGATCTCCGTGGTGGCAGAGCCAAACCCAGAGCTGTGGTAGATCACCGTGGTGGCAGAGCCAAGAGCTGTGGTAGATCACCGTGGTGGCAGAGCCAAGAGCTGTGGTAGATCACCGTGGTGGCAGAGCCAAGAGCTGTGGTAGATCTCCGTGGTGGCAGAGCCAAACCCAGAGCTGTGGTAGATCACCGTGGTGGCAGAGCCAAGAGCTGTGGTAGATCACCGCGGTGGCAGAGCCAAGAGCTGTGGTAGATCACTGTGATGGCAGAGCCAAACCCAGAGCTGTGGTAGATCTCCGTGGTGGCAGAGCCCAGAGCTGTGGTAGATCACTGTGGTGGCAGAGCCAAGCCCGGTTCAGGGATGATTACATTCTTTTGGCTCCTGACTTTGATTTGTAATTTGTTTATCCCAGCGGTGGAGGGTTAGGGAGGTTAATCATTCACAAAATGAAAACAGTTATTTTACTGGCAGCTGTTCAGGCCTTGTCTTTAGGATGGCTGGGCATTACCATTACGTTGGTAGGGCCAAACAACACAGTCTCATCGCACAGACTAACCACCATACCAGCATACTAATGCCTCTCCCTGACAACCACACTGTAGCCCTATGGCACTACATGAAGCATTGAGATGTATATTCAACGCAGAGAGCTGGAGGAGGAGGACAGAACAACAACACAGGATCTTGATGTTCTGGCCGTGACAGGGACCAGAGACACATTCGGGGATTGGAGGACAATCTCCTTGATGCTGAGTGAGCAGAACAGAGCGGAATGAGGAGGAATCGGCAAGTAACGGGAGGGATTAAACCTGGGGGCGGGGCTGCTGGGGGCAGGGGAGGCGGCCAGAGGTCCCAAGGGTTCTCAGTGGGACGATGGAGGGAGGGATAGAGAGATAGATGGATGGATTGATTGAGGGAGGGAGGGAGGGAGGGAGGGAGGGAGGGAGGGAGGGAGGGAGGGAGGGAGGGAGGGAGGGAGGGAGGGAGGGAGGGAGGGAGGGAGGGAGGGAGGGATGAATGAATGAATGAATGAATGAATGAATGAATGAATGAATGATGGAGGAAGCAGCTGATTGGAAATTTGCTAGTGGAAGTGTGTCCCAATGGGGGAGGGCTTCCCCAATCCAAGATGGAGAGGAGGAGGTGGGGGAGAGGTAGAGAAGAGGAGGAGGAGAGGGAGGGCAGGAGGAGGAAGAGGAGGAGAGGTGGAGGAGGGGGAAATATGGAGGAGGGGGAAGAGTTGGAGGAGGGGGGAGAGGAGGGAGTGGAGGAGGAGAGGAGAAGAGGGGGAGAGAGAGGAGGGGGAGAGGGAGTGCATCCCCCCAATGTCTCTGAGCTGATATTATGACAGATAATGTCTCTGAGCTGTTATTATGACAGATAATATCTCTGAGCTGTTATTATGACAGATGATATCTTTAATATGATCTCTGTTATTATGACAGATAATATCTCTGAGCTGTTATTATGACAGATTATATCTCTGAGCTGTTATTATGACAGATTATATCTTTAATATGATCTCTGTTATTATGACAGATAATATCTCTGAGCTGTTATTATGACAGATTATATCTCTGAGCTGTTATTATGACAGATTATATCTTTAATATGATCTCTGTTATTATGACAGATAATATCTCTGAGCTGTTATTATGACAGATTATATCTCTGAGCTGTTATTATGACAGATTATATCTCTGAGCTGTTATTATGACAGATTATATCTTTAATATGATCTCTGTTATTATGACAGATTATATCTTTAACAGTATCTCTATTTGGACTGTTAATCCACAGATGAAAATCAACAAATGCTGAATGTAACAGATTATCTGGCCAATCTCCAAATCTGAATCAGTGTTTATACTTGATTAGAGATTTAGGATCATCACTACAGGGTCAGAGACAGCTTTTAGGAGATGAAAGGGTTCATCAGTTTTACAGTGGAACATACAGTATGGTCTCCATGGGCCACAGACTATGTACCGTATGTGTGATGGGGAAGACAACCCTTCACCCCAGAGCACTCTGAGCCTGGGGAGGGGATGTCCCTGTTCTGTTAACAGCTCATTAGCCATATTGCCAGAGAGACACTCAGTTGAATTCATTAGCAAAAAATGCACATAACAAATCATGTAGTTAAGGCTTATTAATTCCAAGAGTTCATTAGTGATGGTGTTGAGCCTAAACTATGCTGCTGAGCCTGAGAGGAGCATGTGGTTTTTGTTTAAGGGGCAGCAGGCAGCCTAGCTGTTACAGAAGTGAACCAGCAACCGGAGGGTTGCCAGTTTGAATCCCGAGTCGGACGGGAAAAAACTCAGTTGGGAAGTGAGGTGGCAACCAGAGGGTTGCTGGTTTCAAAACCTAGAATGTATTTATTATGGATCCCCATTACCTGCTGCCAAGGCATTAAGGCAGTTATACAATCTTTAAAACATTACAATACATTCACAGATTTCACAACACACTGTGTGCCCTCAGGCCCCTACTCCACCACTACCACATATCTACAACACACTGTGTGCCCTCAGGCCCCTACTCCACCACTACCACATATCTACAACACACTGTGTGCCCTCAGGCCCCTACTCCACCACTACCACATATCTACAACACACTGTGTGCCCTCAGGCCCCTACTCCACCACTACCACATATCTACAACACACTGTGTGCCCTCAGGCCCCTACTCCACCACTAACACATATCTACAACACACTGTGTGCCCTCAGGCCCCTACTCCACCACTAACACATATCTACAACACACTGTGTGCCCTCAGGCCCCTCCTCCACCACTACCACATATCTACAACACACTGTGTGCCCTCAGGCCCCTACTCCACCACTACCACATATCTACAACACACTGTGTGCCCTCAGGCCCCTACTCCACCACTACCACATATCTACAACACACTGTGTGCCCTCAGGCCCCTACTCCACCACTACCACATATCTACAACACACTGTGTGCCCTCAGGCCCCTACTCCACCACTACCACATATCTACAACACACTGTGTGCCCTCAGGCCCCTACTCCACCACTACCACATATCTACAACACACTGTGTGCCCTCAGGCCCCTACTCCACCACTACCACATATCTACAACACACTGTGTGCCCTCAGGCCCCTCCTCCACCACTACCACATATCTACAACACACTGTGTGCCCTCAGGCCCCTCCTCCACCACTACCACATATCTACAACACACTGTGTGCCCTCAGGCCCCTACTCCACCACTACCACATATCTACAACACACTGTGTGCCCTCAGGCCCCTACTCCACCACTACCACATATCTACAACACACTGTGTGTCCTCAGGCCCCTACTCCACCACTACCACATATCTACAACACACTGTGTGCCCTCAGGCCCCTACTCCACCACTACCACATATCTACAACACACTGTGTGCCCTCAGGCCCCTACTCCACCACTACCACATATCTACAACACACTGTGTGCCCTCAGGCCCCTCCACCACTACCACATATCTACAACACACTGTGTGTCCTCAGGCCCCTACTCCACCACTACCACATATCTACAACACACTGTGTGCCCTCAGGCCCCTCCACCACTACCACATATCTACAACACACTGTGTGCCCTCAGGCCCCTACTCCACCACTACCACATATCTACAACACACTGTGTGCACTCAGGCCCCTACTCCACCACTACCACATATCTACAACACACTGTGTGCCCTCAGGCCCCTACTCCACCACTACCACATATCTACAACACACTGTGTGCCCTCAGGCCCCTACTCCACCACTACCACATATCTACAACACACTGTGTGCCCTCAGGCCCCTACTCCACCACTACCACATATCTACAACACACTGTGTGCCCTCAGGCCCCTACTCCACCACTACCACATATCTACAGTACTAAATCCATGTGTATGTGTGTGTATAGTGCGTATTGCCTGCCGGTGTGCCCTTGAGCAAGGCACCTAACCCCTCTCAACAAGGTAGTATGGCAGTCCCCTGCTCCAACCTGTCTGTGTACACTCTGTGTCTTTCAGAGGGGATAAAGCACAAGTCACATTTCAGTTGTGTACAATTGATGAATATTACTCGTCTATTATCATTGATGAATATTACTCTTCTATTATCATTGATGAATATTACTTGTCTATTATAATAGATGAATATTACTCTTCTATTATAATAGATGAATATTACTCGTCTATTATCATTGATGAATATTACTCGTCTATTATCATTGATGAATATTACTTGTCTATTATAATTGATGAATATTACTCGTCTATTATAATTGATGAATATTACTCGTCTCTGAGCCACGGAACAGGAAGTCAGTACAGCAGGAAATATCTCCTCATAGTTGCCAGAAGGATGATATAAACCAGGGCAAAAGTGATTATGAGATTATGTCTGATCGGGTACTGTAGCTGGTACACATCCCTCCCACTCTCCATCCCTCCACATCCCTCCCACTCTCTATCCCTCCTCATCCCTCCCACTCTCCATCCCTCCTCATCCCTCCCACTCTCCATCCCTCCTCATTCCTCCCCCTCTCCATCTCTCCTCATCCCTCCCACTCTGGGTCAGGGATAGACTGGGTTAGGGTTAGACTGGGTTAGGGTTAAACTGGGTTAGGGTTAGACTGGGTTAGACTGGGTTAGGGTTAGACAGACACGGCGTTCTCTGTGTGTCTGAGGACACAGGGATAGGGAGATCTCTGTGTGTCTGTGCTCCACGTCTGGGTCTGGGCCAGTGATGTATGTTGTGTTGATCGGTGCCCACAGTGGGGTCACCATGGTCACCAAACTCATGTTACCTGACCCATGACCTCTGACTCCCCTCTAGGACGCTTTGCCCTGCTGTGTTCTACAGCTGTTTACAGCCTCAGGGCTAAAGGACAAATAGCACACCCTGTGGGAGAACGCCCCAGTCTAGCCCAGTCTAACCCTATCCCAGTCTAACCCTAACCCAGTCTAACCCTGACCCAGTCTAACCCTAACCCAGTCTAACCCTAACCTAGTCTAACCCTAACCCTGACCCAGTCTAACCCTAACCCAATCTAACCCTAACCCAGTCTAACCCTGACCCAGTCTAACCCTAACCCAGTCTAACCCTGACCCAGTCTAACCCAGTCTAACCCTGACCCAGTCTAACCCAGTCTAACCCTAACCCAGTCTAACCTTAACCCAGTCTAACCCAGTCTAACCCTAACCCAGTCTAAACCTGACCCAGTCTAACCCTAACCCAGTCTAACCCAGTCTAACCCTGACCCAGTCTAGCCCTAACCCAGTCTAACCCTAACCCAGTCTGACCCTAACCCATTTTAACCCTAACCCAGTCTAACCCTAACCCAGTCTAACCCTGACCCAGTCTAACCCAGTCTAACCCTGACCTAGTCGAACCCAGTCTAACCCTGACCCAGTCTAACCCAGTCTAACCCGAACCCAGTCTAACCCTGACCCAGTCTAACCCAGTGTAACCCTAACCCAGTCTAATCCTGACCTAGTCGAACCCAGTCTAACCCTAACCCAGTCTAACCCTGACCCAGTCTAACCCAGTCTAACCCTAACCCAGTCTAATCCTGACCTAGTCGAACCCAGTCTAACCCTAACCCAGTCTAACCCTGACCCAGTCTAACCCAGTCTAACCCTAACCCAGTCTAACCCAGTCTAACCCTAACCCAGTCTAACCCAGTCTAACCCTAACCCAGTCTAACGCTGACCCAGTCTAACCCAGTCTAACCCTAACCCAGTCTAACCCTGACCTAGTCGAACCCAGTCTAACCCTAACCCAGTCTAACCCTAACCCAGTCTAACCCTAACCTAGTCTAACCCTGACCCAGTCTAACCCAGTCTAACCCTAACCCAGTCTAACCCAGTCTAACCCTGACCCAGTCTAACCCAGTCTAACCCTAACCCAGTCTAATCCTGACCTAGTCGAACCCAGTCTAACCCTAACCCAGTCTAACCCTGACCCAGTCTAACCCAGTCTAACCCTAACCCAGTCTAATCCTGACCTAGTCGAACCCAGTCTAACCCTAACCCAGTCTAACCCTGACCCAGTCTAACCCAGTCTAACCCTAACCCAGTCTAACCCAGTCTAACCCTAACCCAGTCTAACCCAGTCTAACCCTAACCCAGTCTAACGCTGACCCAGTCTAACCCAGTCTAACGCTGACCTAATCGAACCCAGTCTAACCCTGACCCAGTCTAACCCAGTCTAACCCTAACCCAGTCTAACCCTAACCCAGTCTAACCCAGTCTAACCCTAACCCAGTCTAACCCTGACTCATCAGGAGGTAGTGGTCCTCATGGCTGGGCCTGTTGATGATGTCATGCTGGGTTTAGGCTGTTATCAACCACCATGGCGCCAGTAGCAGTTCTGCTCGGTCAGGACATTAAAGGCACATAAAGTACCACAGAAATGTAAACTATTCAGAGCACTGGGGGGTTTCCGTCCAGACCAGAGCAGGCTATTAAACTTAAGAGTTGCCTTAACGCATAATTCTTTGTTTTTCAGGAATGAAGATACAACGCATAATACATATCTTTGTGTTTTGTAAAGGCAGATCTGAAATGCTTCTGATGCGTCGTGACGTATTTCATTATGTCATCTTCACAGAGTCTTGTCCTGCTGCTGAACGGACAAGCAGTGGTGGGAAAAGTACCCAACTGTCATACTTGAGTATGTAAAGATACCTTCATAGAAAATGACTCAAGTAAAACTTTAAGTCACCCAGTAAAATACTACTTGAGTAAAAGTCTAAAAGTATTTGGTTTTAAATATACTTAAGTATTAAAAGTAAAAGTATAAATCATTTCAAATTGCTGACATTAATCAAACCAGACGGCAAAACTATTATTATACTTTTTTTTAGGGATTACCAGGTGCACACTACAACACGCAATGTAATTTACAAACAAAGAATGTATTTAGAGAGTCCTCCAGATCAGAGGCAGTAGGGATGACCAGGGATGTTCTCTGTTTAGTGAGTCCTCCAGATCAGAGGCAGTAGGGATGACCAGGGATGTTCTCTGTTTAGT
>NC_034175.2:77122688-77180188 GCF_002021735.2 Oncorhynchus kisutch | reverse complement strand
GTTTATTAAGGATCCCCATTAGCCAAGGCAGCAGCTACTCTTCCTGGGGTTTATTAAGGATCCCCATTAGCCAAGGCAGCAGCTACTCTTCCTGGGGTCCAGCAACATTAAAGCAGTTATACATTTTAAAAACCATTACAATGATAACAAATTTCACAACATATTTTAAGTGTGATGCCCTCAGAGCTCTACTCCTCTACCACACAAACTCCATGTGTTCGTGTGCATAGTGGGTATGTTATGGTGTGTTAGTAGTATGCATGGGGCTGTGTATTTTGTACTGTTGACCAAATAGCTTCCTGTTTAAAACAATACAGCTAACGGAGACTGTAATGATCCTCTATGACCAAATCACGCTTTAGTAGCCTATTGTGAATGACTGTATTTATCGCTGTATAGGCTAATGAGGCTATATAATTGACTTCAGGGAAAGCTTCCCCTAGACTTATGGACGCAGCGGGGATGCTCTCTTCCATACCCTTTACCATGTCATTTAACACCAAGGTTGCAGCAGAGATGGTGCTATGACCCAGGCCTGATACCAGACTGGTGGACACTTAGAAGACAATTTCGAGAGAGGGAGATAATTATTTAGGTCGATGGGTTCACCATCGAGGGAGCACATGGGCCGTGTTCCAGCAGTACAAACTCAGACACGCCCATCATCTGGCTCCTCCCACCTGGCTCCTCCCATCTGGCTCCTCCTCCCTCCTCCCATCTGGCTCCTCCCATCTGGCTCCTCCTCCCTCCTCCCATCTAGCTCCTCCTCCCTCCTCCCATCTGGCTCCTCCCAGGAGGGAGGAGGGTAGTCTCCTCTGACACCAGAGGATGTGGGAACATCACGTAACAGAGGTCAGATGTAATCAACCTTGAACTTCTACTCTCCTTTCTCCAGCCAACAACGGTGATCTAATACAACCTGATTCCACAGAGCTTTGATTGGAGTGGTTAAGAAGATTAAAGGACTCTCTTTGACGTTCAGACGTCCCGAATCAACACTTTGGGGCTGAGCCTTTGTTGCTACTAGACGTTTTCACTTCATAATAACAGCACTTACAGTTGACAAGGGCAGTTCTAGCAGGGCAGAAATTTTACGAACTGACTTGTTGGAAAGGTGGCATCCTCTGATGGTGCCACGTTGAAAGTCACTTAGCTCTTCAGTAAGGGCCATTCTACCACCAATGTTTGTCTATGGAGATTGCATGGCTGTGCGCTCAATTTTATTTACCTGTCAGACATGGGTGTGGCTGAAATAGCCTGAATCTACTAATTTGAAGGGGTGTCCACATACTTATGTATATATAGTGTATATGTACACAAGATGATGTGACAGCACAAACATTACTGATCTACACAGCAACACAACCAGCGTGACAACTGGTGTGACAATCAGTGTGATAACCAGTGTGACAAGCGGTGTGACAAGCGGTGTGACAAGCGGTGTGACAACTGGTGTGACAAGCGGTGTGATAACCGGTGTGACAAGCGGTGTGACAAGTGGTGTGATAACCGGTGTGACAAGCGGTGTGACAAGCGGTGTGACAAGCGGTGTGACAAGCGGTGTGACAACCCTAACATACCCTGTTAAACAACCAGACTGGATTTAATTCATTTAATTTAATTTAATACAACCTTCTGGGCACAGACGTCAGTTCATCATCTAGTTTTGATTTACATTTGGTTAAGTTGTCAACTAACTTGAATTCAACAAAAAAGGTCACCATGTCATTGGATTGAGGTTAAAAGTTGGGTGAGAAAAAGGCAACATTCCCTTGTGTTGATGACTTGTTGCAAATCCAACCAGTTTTCCATGTTGATTCAACGTCATCACATTACTTGTTTTTTTAAATGACGTAGAAACAATGTTGATTTAACCAGTTTTTGGACAGTGGGAAGAAGGGAGGATTACACTAACTCCCTCACAGAGACCCATTGGAAGGGAGGATTACACTAACTCCCTCACAGAGACCCATTGGAAGGGAGGATTACACTAACTCCCTCACAGAGACCCATTGGAAGGGAGGATTACACTAACTCCCTCACAGAGACCCATTGGAAGGGAGGATTACACTAACTCCCTCACAGAGACCCATTGGAAGGGAGGATTACACTAACTCCCTCACAGAGACCCATTGGAAGGGAGGATTACACTAACTCCCTCACAGAGACCCATTGGAAGGGAGGATTACACTAACTCCCTCACAGAGACCCATTGGAAGGGAGGATTACACTAACTCCCTCACAGAGACCCATTGGAAGGGAGGATTACACTAACTCCCTCACAGAGACCCATTGGAAGGGAGGATTACACTAACTCCCTCACAGAGACCCATTGGAAGGGAGGATTACACTAACTCCCTCACAGAGACCCATTGGAAGGGAGGATTACACTAACTCCCTCACAGAGACCCATTGGAGGGAGGATTACACTAACTCCCTCACAGAGACCCATTGGAAGGGAGGATTACACTAACTCCCTCACAGAGACCCATTGGAAGGGAGGATTACACTAACTCCCTCACAGAGACCCATTGGAAGGGAGGATTACACTAACTCCCTCACAGAGACCCATTGGAAGGGAGGATTACACTAACTCCCTCACAGAGACCCATTGGAAGGGAGGATTACACTAACTCCCTCACAGAGACCCATTGGAAGGGAGGATTACACTAACTCCCTCACAGAGACCCATTGGAAGGGAGGATTACACTAACTCCCTCACAGAGACCCATTGGAAGGGAGGATTACACTAACTCCCTCACAGAGACCCATTGGAAGGGAGGATTACACTAACTCCCTCACAGAGACCCATTGGAAGGGAGGATTACACTAACTCCCTCACAGAGACCCATTGGAAGGGAGGATTACAATAACTCCCTCACAGAGACCCATTGGAAGGGAGGATTACACTAACTCCCTCACAGAGACCCATTGGAAGGGAGGATTACACTAACTCCCTCACAGAGACCCATTGGAAGGGAGGATTACACTAACTCCCTCACAGAGACCCATTGGAAGGGAGGTTTACACTAACTCCCTCACAGAGACCCATTGGAAGGGAGGATTACACTAACTCCCTCACAGAGACCCATTGGAAGGGAGGATTACACTAACTCCCTCACAGAGACCCATTGGAAGGGAGGATTACACTAACTCCCTCACAGAGACCCATTGGAAGGGAGGATTACACTAACTCCCTCACAGAGACCCATTGGAAGGGAGGATTACACTAACTCCCTCACAGAGACCCATTGGAAGGGAGGATTACACGAACTCCCTCACAGAGACCCATTGGAAGGGAGGATTACACGAACTCCCTCACAGAGACCCATTGGAAGGGAGGATTACACTAACTCCCTCACAGAGACCCATTGGAAGGGAGGATTACACTAACTCCCTCACAGAGACCCATTGGAAGGGAGGATTACACTAACTCCCTCACAGAGACCCATTGGAAGGGAGGATTACACTAACTCCCTCACAGAGACCCATTGGAAGGGAGGATTACACTAACTCCCTCACAGAGACCCATTGGAAGGGAGGATTACACTAACTCCCTCACAGAGACCCATTGGAAGGGAGGATTACACTAACTCCCTCACAGAGACCCATTGGAAGGGAGGATTACACTAACTCCCTCACAGAGACCCATTGGAAGGGAGGATTACACTAACTCCCTCACAGAGACCCATTGGAAGGGAGGATTACACTAACTCCCTCACAGAGACCCATTGGAAGGGAGGATTACACTAACTCCCTCACAGAGACCCATTGGAAGGGAGGATTACACTAACTCCCTCACAGAGACCCATTGGAAGGGAGGATTACACTAACTCCCTCACAGAGACCCATTGGAAGGGAGGATTACACTAACTCCCTCACAGAGACCCATTGGAAGGGAGGATTACACTAACTCCCTCACAGAGACCCATTGGAAGGGAGGATTACACTAACTCCCTCACAGAGACCCATTGGAAGGGAGGATTACACTAACTCCCTCACAGAGACCCATTGGAAGGGAGGATTACAATTAAAAGTATTAATAGTGAGTCTGTTGATCTAGATTTTACAGTAAAATGTATGAGTCTGTTGATCTAGATTTTACAGTAAAATGTACGAGTCTGTTGATCTAGATTTTACAGTAAAATGTATGAGTCTGTTGATCTAGATTTTACAGTAAAATGTACGAGTCTGTTGATCTAGATTTTACAGTAAAATGTATGAGTCTGTTGATCTAGATTTTACAGTAAAATGTACGAGTCTGTTGATCTAGATTTTACAGTAAAATGTACGAGTCTGTTGATCTAGATTTTACAGTAAAATGTATGAGTCTGTTGATCTAGATTTTACAGTCAAATTAGTGAGTCTGTTGATCTAGATTTTACAGTAAAATGTATGAGTCTGTTGATCTAGATTTTACTGTCAAATTGGTCCCTACTCTCAGTCTGTCCCTACTCTCTAACACATCCTCTCAGTCCCAAAGGCTGAATCCTAACCCTAAAACTAATTTGCTGGAGTCACCAGATAAACACAGTCCTGTCCACTATCCACTCACTAACTCACTCCTGGCCTGTCTGCTGCCAGGTACTGCTGTCCTGTTCTGGAGCATCCTGTTCTTCTGGGTGGGTGTATTTGAGGTGAAGAGAGATTTATGTGAACAGGGGCCTCTCTCCTTGTGTTCTTGTCCTCTGCATACACACATCCTGACAGATGAAAACCTCATTAGGCACACTCACGCTGCTCAGCCAGTGCTTTTTGCTGAACCACTTCCAGACAGAATTTGATCTATTCTGGACCAGCCACTCTTAAATAGTACCCGGGCCAGTACAGGTGAAACACCTTCACACTAACGAGATGGCAACCAGCACAGGTGTAACACATACTGACTAACGAGGTGACGCAGATCGGTGCACCCTACGTGCTAACGAGCTATTCAAAACATAAATGGAAAAACCAAAACCTGTAACATTATTGATGTGTATATGAATGTGTATGGTGCATATTGATGTGTATATATTGATGTGTATATAGTGATGTGTATAGTGATGTGTATATAGTGATGTGTATATAGTGATGTGTATATATTGATGTGTATATAGTGATGTGTATATAGTGATGTGTATATAGTGATGTGTATATAGTGATGTGTATATATTGATGTGTGTATAGTGATGTGTATATAGCGATGTGTATATAGTGATGTGTATATATTGATGTGTATATAGTGATGTGTATATAGTGATGTGTATATAGTGATGTGTATATAGTGATGTGTATATATTGATGTGTGTATAGTGATGTGTATATATTGATGTGTATATATCGATGTGTATATTGATGTGTATATAGTGATATATATAGTAATGTATATAGTGACGTATATCGTGATGTGTATAGAGTCATGTGTATATAGTGATGTGTATATAGTGATGTGTGTATCGATGTGTATATAGTGATGTATATGGTGATGTGTATATAGTGATATGTGTATAGTGATGTGTATATCGATGTGTATAGTGACGGATATTGTGATGTGTATATTGATGTGTATATAGTGATGTGTACAGTGATGTATATAGTGATGTGTATATTGATGCGTATATAGTGATGTATAAAGTGATGTATAAAGTGATGTATATAGTGATGTGCATATTGATGTTTATATGGTGATGTGTACAGCGATGTATATCGTGATGTGTATATAGTGATGTATATAGTGATGTGTATATAGCGATGTGTATAGTGATGTATATAGCGGTGTGTATAGTGATGTATATCGTGATGTGTGTATAGTGATGTGTATATAGCGATGTGTACAGCGATGTATATCGTGATGTGTATATAGTGATGTATATAGTGATGTGTATATAGCGATGTGTATAGTGATGTATATAGCGGTGTGTATAGTGATGTATATCGTGATGTGTGTATAGTGATGTGTATATAGCGATGTGTATATAGCGATGTGTATAGTGATGTATATAGCGATGTGTATTGTGATGTGCATATTGATGTTTATATGGTGATGTGTACAGCGATGTATATGGTGATGTGTATATAGTGATGTATATAGTGATGTGTATATAGTGATGTGTATAGTGATGTATATAGTGATGTATATAGTGATGTGTATAGTGATGTATATAGTGATGTATATCGTGATGTGTGTATAGTGATGTATATAGTGATGTATATAGTGATGTATATAGCGATGTGTATTTGCCGATTTCATACCTTTATTTAACTAGGCAAGTCAGTTAAGAACACATTCTTATTTTCAATGACGGCCTAGGAGCGGTGGGTTAACTACCTTGTTCAGGGGCAGAACGACAGATTTTCACCTTGTCAGCTCAGGGGATCCAATCTTGCAACCTTACAGTTAACTAGTCCAACGCAATAACGACCTGCCTCTCTCTCGTTGCACTCCACAAGGAGACTGCCTGTTACGCGAATGCAGTACGCCAAGGTAAGTTGCTAGCTAGCATTTAAACTTATCTTATAAAAAACAATCAATCATAATCACTAGTTAACTACACATGGTTGATATTACTAGATATTATCTAGCGTGTCCTGCGTTGCATAAAATCTAACTGAGCATACAAGCATACAAGTATCTAAGTATCTGACTGAGTGGTGGTAGGCAGAAGCAGGCGTGTAAACATTCATTCAAACAGCACTTTCGTGCGTTTTGCCAGCAGCTCTTCGTTGTGCATCAAGCATTGCGCTGTTTATGACTTCAAGCCTATCAACTCCCGAGATGAGGCTGGTGTAACCGAAGTGAAATGGCTATCTAGTTAGCACGCGCTAATAGCGTTTCAAACGTCTTTGATGCTTTGATGGTGGCTGTTGTCGTTGTGTTGCTGGTTCGAGCCCAGGGAGGAGCGAGGAGAGGGACGGAAGCTATACTGTTACACTGGCAATACTAAAGTGCCTATAAGAACTACAGGTCGACCGATTATGATTTTTCAACGCCGATACCGATTATTGGAGAACCAAAAAAGCCGATACCGACTAATCGGCCGATGAAAAAAAAAATTATTGTAATAATGACAATTACAACAATACTGAATGAACACTTATTTTAACTTAATATAATACATCAATACAATCAATTTAGCCTCAAGAAAATAATTAAACATGTTCAATTTGGTTTAAGTAATGCAAAAACAAAGTGTTGGAGAAGAAAGTAAAAGTGCAATATGTAAGAAAGCTAACGTTTCAGTTCCTTGCTCAGAACATGAGAACATATGAAAGCTGGTGGTTCCTTTTAACATGAGTCTTCAATATTCCCAGGTAAGAAGTTTTAGGTTGTAGTTATTATAGGACTATTACCCTAGTGATGTATATAGTGACGTATATAGTGACGGATATCGTGATGTGTAATAGTGATGCATTTAGTGATGTATATAGTGATGTGTATATTGATGTGTACATAGTGATGTATATAGTGATGTGTATATTGATGTGTACATTGATGTGTATAGTGATGTGTATATTGATGTGTATATATTGATGTGTATAGTGATGTATATAGTGATGTGTATATTGATGTGTATATAGTGATGTGTATATATTGATGTGTATCTAGTGATGTGTATAGCGATGTGTATCTAGTGATGTGTATATTGATGTAGATATCGATGTGTATATAGTGATGTATATATTGATGTGTATATAGTGATGTATATAGTGATGTGTATAGTGATGTGTACATTGATGTATATAGTGATGTGTACAGTGATGTCTATAGTGATATGTATAGTGATGTATATAGTGATGTATATCATGATGTCTATAGTGATGTATATAGTGATGTGTATATGGATGTATACAGTGATGTGTATAGTCATGTGTATATTGATGTATATAGTGATGTGCAATGTGATGTATACAGTGATGTGTATCGCGAAAATAACGAGACCTTGGTCTCAGCATTGACTCCCTGTTAACATAACGAGACCTTGGTCTCAGCATTGACTCTCTGCCTAAATAAAGACACCCTGGTCTCAGCATTGACTCCCTGTCTAAATAAAGACACCTTGGTCTCAGCATTGACTCCCTGTCTAAATAAAGACACCTTGGTCTCAGCATTGACTCCCTGTCTAAATAAAGACACCTTCGTCTCAGCATTGACTCCCTGTCTAAATAAAGACACCTTGGTCTCAGCATTGACTCCCTGTCTAAATAAAGACACCTTGGTCTCAGCATCGACTCCCTGTCTAAATAAAGACACCTTGGTCTCAGCATTGACTCCCTGTCTAAATAAAGAGACCTTGGTCTCAGCATTGACTCCCTGTTAAAATAAAGACACCTTGGTCTCAGCACTGACTGTCTAAATAAAGACACCTTGGTCTCAGCATTGACTCCCTGTTAAAATAAAGACACCTTGGTCTCAGCATTGACTCCCTGTCTAAATAAAGAGACCTTGGTCTCAGCATTGACTCCCTGTTAAAATAAAGACACCATGGTCTCAGCACTGACTGTCTAAATAAAGACACCTTGGTCTCAGCATTGACTCCCTGTCTAAATAAAGACACCCTGGTCTCAGCATTGACTCCCTGTCTAAATAAAGACACCTTGGTCTCAGCATTGACTCCCTGTCTAAATAAAGACACCTTGGTCTCAGCATTGACTCCCTGTCTAAATAAAGACACCCTGGTCTCAGCATTGACTCCCTGTCTAAATAAAGACACCTTGGTCTCAGCATTGACTCCCTGTCTAAATAAAGACACCTTGGTCTCAGCATTGACTCCCTGTTAAAATAAAGGTTCAATAAAATAGATAGGTGTTGATTGTCACCCCGGTGCTTTCATCACGCAGGGCTGGACATGGGGTGAAAGGTTAGAGGGGATGCTAAGTGCTGACACTGGGCCACGGGGAGCAAGGGTAAGGGGTAGAGGGGTGGGGTGGTGTGGGGTGGAAGACAAGAATGGGACGACGAGTGAGAAGGGAGGAGTTTAACAATAGCGCCCTCATGATGACATCACAGGGGTCGTGAGTGTGTACTTAGACATGACACATCACACCCTGGCAGGAAATACATAGGGGAAAGAGATCAGGACTCTGGTTTTTGTCAGGGTTCAAAGGGTAGACTTCAGATACATTCTCTGTGTTTCCCATGGCGGGCTGGGTGGGCTCCTTTCATGCCTTATGACATAGCAGAGCTCAGCCGTCCAGCTATCCCAGCCCAGAGCTCAGCCGTCCTGCTACCCCAGCCCAGAGCAGAGCTCAGCCGTCCAGCTATCCCAGCCCAGAGCAGAGCTCAGCCGTCGAGCTATCCCAGCCCAGAGCAGAGCTCAGCAGTTTAGCTATCCCAGCCCAGCTATCCCAGCCCAGAGCTCAACCGTCCAGCTATCCCAGCCCAGAGCTCAACCGTCCAGCAATCCCAGCCCAGCCCAGAGCTCAGACGTCCAGCTATCCCAGCCCAAGCAGAGCTCAGAATGCCTATTGTGTCTGGTTGTGTCCCATTGCTGCTACTGCTATTACTTACTACTAGGCTATAACACATATCCTGCTGCATAAAGTACTGTAAACCATATTCTAGCGTCTCACCCTTTACGAGCGAAATAACCCATTATTGTTTGTTTTTAATTTGCAGCAGGAGAGGACCGCTGTAAACACAATACAAAACCTACGCGACATAAAAAGTGCTCACTGCTCGTAAAGATGTAACAAAGACGCTCCCGGTTCATGCAGTCACTTTGAAATGAAACAACGTTTCGGAGCAGCTACAATGCCTCAAAATACTTTGTTTAGACTTTTATCTTACCTTTACGAAGAAAGAATCCATTTAAAATAAATTATCCTCCACAAAACTCTTCTAATCTTAGATTCCAGGTACCACAGTAGCGCTGAGGCGGAATATGTAATTCCAGATGACTTCCACTCCCGAGCTGACGTCAAGATGAGAGAAGTTCCATCCGCACTCTTTCTTCTCAAAACGGGAATCCAGACCAGGTAAACCACGAATTCCGATTAACGTCCCAGGAAAAAAGCAGTTGTTAACTGAATTTAAAAGACGTCAAAACAAACCAACAGCCCGTCCGTCTGGGATAGGGCGCAGCCGCGTCCCGTGTATACCGTGTCTGTGTATTCTAACCGGTATGAATGAGGACGGCGTATTGAGCTCTGTCATTGGAGGCGGAGCTTGAAGCGGTAGACCCCATGGAGCACGCCCTTATTGGAACAATGTAACAGCACTATCTGGTGATGATGAATTTGTTATCATCATTTTAATTTATATTATTAGTAGTTTAGTAGGTTGTAGTTATAAACAGTAGTAGTTCTTATGTTATCAATCACATCACACTAAGATACATGTAAAAATAATAATAATAATAAATAAAATAAAAAGGGTCCTGATTGCTGAAGCATATGTTGTTCAAGAGTCAGGGTTATCCAGGGTCAGGGTTATCCAGGGTCAGGGTTATCCAGGGTCAGGGTTATCCAGGGTCAGGGTTATCCAGGGTCAGGGTTATCCAGGGTCAGGGTTATCCAGGGTCAGGGTTATCCAGGGTCAGGGTTAGGGTAGCCTAGTGGTTAGAGTGTTGGACTAGGAACCGGAAGGTTGCGAGTTCAAACCCCCGAGCTGACAAGGTACAAATCTGTCGTTCTGCCCCTGAACAGGCAGTTAACCCACTGTTCCCAGGCCGTCATTGAAAATAAGAATTTGTTCTTAACTGACTTGCCAGGTAAAATAAAATAAAATAAATCCATGATCAGGGTTATTCATGATCAGGGTTATTCAGGGTCAGAGTTAACCAGGGTCAGAGTTAACCAGGGTCAGAGTTAACCAGGGTCAGAGTTATCCAGGGTCAGGGTTATCCAGGGTCAGAGTTATCCAGGGTCAGGTTTATCCAGGGTCCGGGTTATTCAACCAGGTTTATCCTGGGTCAGGGTTATCCAGGGTCAGAGTTATCCAGGGTCAGGATTATTCAATCAGGGTTATCCAGGGCCAGGGTTATCCAGGGTCAGGGTTATTCAATCGGGGTTATCCAGGGTCAGAGTTATCCAGGGTCAGGTTTATCCAGGGTCCGGGTTATTCAACCAGGTTTATCCAGGGTCAGAGTTATCCAGGGTCAGGATTATTCAGTCAGGGTTATCCAGGGTCAGGGTTATTCAACCAGGGTTATCCATGGTCAGGGTTATTCAACCAGGGTTATCCAGGGTCAGGGTTATTCAATCAGGGTTATCCAGGGTCAGGGTTATTCTATCAGTGTTATCCAGGGTCAGGGTTATTCAATCAGGGTTATTCAACCAGGGTTATCCAGGGTCAGGTTTATCCAGGGTCAGGGTTATTCAACCAGGGTTATCCAGGGTCATTGTTATCCAGGGTACGGGTTATTCAGGGTCAGGGTTATCCAGGGTCCGGGTTATCCAGGGTCAAGTTTATCCAGGGCAGGGTTATCCAGGGTCAGGGTTATTCAACCAGGGTTATCCAGGGTCAGGGTTATCCATGGTCAGGGTTATTCAACCAGGGTTATCCAGGGTCAGGGTTATTCAATCAGGGTTATCCAGGGTCAGAGTTATCCAGGGTCAGAGTTATTCAATCAGGGCTATTCAATCAGGGTTATCCAGGGTCAGGGTTATCCAGGGTCAGGGTTATTCAATCAGGGTTATCCAGGGTCAGAGTTATTCAGTGTCAGGGTTATCCAGGGTCAGGGTTATTCAGGGTCAGAGTTAACCAGGGTCAGAGTTATCCAGGGTCAGGGTTATTCAACCAGGGTTATCCAGGGTCAGGGTTATCCAGGGTCAGGGCTATTCAATCAGGGTTATCCAGAGTCAGAGTTATCCAGGGTCAGAGTTATCCAGGGTCAGAGTTATTCAATCAGGGTTATCCAGGGTCAGGGTTATCCAGGGTCAGGGTTGTTCAGGGTCAGAGTTAACCAGGGTCAGAGTTATCCAGGGTCAGGGTCAGAGTTATCCAGGGTCAGGTTTATCCAGGGTCAGGGTTATTCAACCAGGGTTACCCAGGGTCAGGGTTATCCAGGGGCAGGGTTATTCAGGGTCAGAGTTATCCAGGGTCAGAGTTATCCAGGGTCAGGGTTATCCAGGGTCAGGGTTATTCAACCAGGGTTATCCAGGATCAGGGTTATCCATGGTCAGGGTTATTCAACCAGGGTTATCCAGGGGCAGGGTTATTCAATCAGGGTTATCCAGGGTCAGAGTTATCCAGGGTCAGAGTTATTCAATCAGGGTTATTCAATCAGGGTTATCCAGGGTCAGGGTTATCCAGGGTCAGGGTTATCCAGGGTCAGAGTTATTCAATCAGGGTTATCCAGGGTCAGAGTTATTCAGTGTCAGGGTTATCCAGGGTCAGGGTTATCCAGGGTCAGGGTTATTCAGGGTCAGAGTTAACCAGGGTCAGAGTTATCCAGGGTCAGGGTTATTCAACCAGGGTTATCCAGGGTCAGGGTTATCCAGGGTCAGGGCTATTCAATCAGGGTTATCCAGAGTCAGAGTTATCCAGGGTCAGAGTTATTCAATCAGGGTTATTCAATCAGGGTTATCCAGGGTCAGGGTTATCCAGTGTCAGGGTTATTCAGGGTCAGAGTTAACCAGGGTCAGAGTTATCCAGGGTCAGGGTCAGAGTTATCCAGGGTCAGGTTTATCCAGGGTCAGGGTTATTCAACCAGGGTTACCCAGGGTCAGGGTTATCCAGGGGCAGGGTTATTCAGGGTCAGAGTTATCCAGGGTCAGGGTTATTCATTAAGGGTTATCCAGGGTCAGGGTTATCCAGGGTCAGGATTATCCAGGGTCAGAGTTATCCAGGGTCAGGGTTATCCAGAGTCAGGGTCATCCAGGGTCAAGGTTATCCAGGGTCAGGGTTATCCAGGGTCAGGGTTATCCAGGGTCAGGCTTATCCAGGGTCAGGCTTATTCAACCAGGGTTATCCAGGGTCAGAGTTATCCATGGTCAGGGTTATTCATCCAGGGTTATCCAGGGTCAGGGTTATCCATGGGCAGGGTTATTCAACCAGGGTTATCCAGGGTCAGGGTTATCCAGGGTCAGGGTTATCAGGGGCAGAGTAATCAGGGTCAGGGTTATTCAACCAGGGTTATCCAGGGCCGGGGTTATCCAGGGTCAGGGTTATCCAGGGTCAGGGTTATTCAGCCAGGGTTATCCAGGGTCAGGGTTATCCAGGGGCAGGTTTATCCATGGTCAGAGTTATCAGGGGTCAGGGTTATCCAGGGTCAGAGTTATTCAGTCAGGGCTATCCAGGGTCAGGGTTATCCAGGGTCAGGGTTATCCAGGGTCAGGGTTATCAGGGGTCAGGGTTATCCAGGGTCAGAGTTATACAGGGTCAGGGTTATCCAGGGTCAAGGTTATTCAGTCAGGGCTATCCAGGGTCAGGGTTATCCAGGGTCAGGGTTATCCAGGGTCGTGGTTATTCAGTCAGGGTTATCCAGGGTCAGGGTTATCCAGGGTCAGGGTTATCCAGGGTCCGGGTTAGCAAAGGTGACGGTTATTCAGTCAGGGTTATCCAGGGTCAGGGGTATCCAAGGTCAAGGTTTTTCAGTCAGGGTTATCCAGGGTCAGGGTTATCCAGGGTCGGGGTTATCCAGGGTCAGGTTTATCCAGGGTCAGAGTTATCAGGGGTTAGGGTTATCCAGGGTCAGAGTTATCCAGGGTCAGGGTTATCCAGGGTCAAGGTTATTCAGTCAGGGTTATCCAGGGTCAATGTTATTCAGTCAGGGTTATCCAGTCAAGGTGTTTGTGATAATCTCCCCTTTCCACAGTGGGGTCACATTAGTTTGTAGCCCAAATGGTTTGGATAATACAAGTTGCACATCGACGGTACCGATTTCAGACGAGTCTCAAGGGGCTTGTGGGGGTCGTAGAGCAAAACGAAGACCACCATCATGTTCGTGAGAGTCTCCCCTTTTAATAGCTCGTAG
Source organism: Oncorhynchus kisutch (assembly GCF_002021735.2). NCBI lineage: Eukaryota > Metazoa > Chordata > Actinopteri > Salmoniformes > Salmonidae > Oncorhynchus > Oncorhynchus kisutch. The sequence goes on along the minus strand of NC_034175.2, from coordinate 77,166,290 downwards.
GCCAAACCGTTCTGACACTACAGGCAATTTTGTGGGAAGACCGATTTTCACGATGTCTCATGGTCCGACAAACAACGCTGTAGCTCGGCCACCTTCCACCGCAGATGCGGAAGTGCGACAGGGGTGGATGCAGTGGATTGATATCTCTAGCTTTAACTAACGAATGATAATGTGGATGGTTTATTATTATGTTACTTAGATTGACGGGTGGGTCAATAGACTCTTAAGGATGAATTGCGTAGGCCAAGTTCCTCACAGCAGCCTCCCCATCACAAAGTGTTTAAATTGCATAGGCCAATATCCCCATCATGTCTGTGCTTATCCACACCTAGATCAGACTCTGGAGGCTCCAGCACATTAGTTCAGTAATCTGTATGGATCCACAGGCATCGTACTAATGTCTCTATCTCTGTGACCCAGACTCCTGGGTCTATGTGGGCCTAGTCTTACCATTACACTGCAGCTCACACACCGCGGTTGGTTCACTGGTAACAATCAGTAGCGAAGACGATAAAAGGAAAATGAAACTATGACATCTTGGTGGTCAGCGCAGTATTGGTGGTTTTGATATTACTTTTGGATAAGAAATATAAACAAAAAGGAAATAATGAATATCAGGAAGAGGCTTAGTGTAGTTTCAGTCACGTCTGAGCAGCAGCAGTTTGATCAAATTGTTACCAGACGCCAAGACGTTAACCAGGCTTAATCTGTTATCCTCACGTTAACCAGGTTTAATCTGCTATCCTCACGTTAACCAGGTTTAATCTGCTATCCTCACGTTAACCAGGTTTAATCTGTTATCCTCACGTTAACCAGGTTTAATCTGCTATCCTCATGTTAACCTGGTTTAATCTGCTATCCTCACGTTAACCAGGTTTAATCTGCTATCCTCACGTTAACCAGGTTTAATCTGCTATCCTCACGTTAACCAGGTTTAATCTGCTATCCTCACGTTAACCAAGTTTAATCTGCTATCCTCACGTTAACCAGGTTTAATCTGTTATCCTCACGTTAACCAGGTTTAATCTGTTATCCTCACGTTAACCAGGTTTAATCTGTTATCCTCACGTTAACCAGGTTTAATCTGCTATCCTCCCGTTAACCAGGTTTAATCTGTTATCCTCACGTTAACCAGGTTTAATCTGTTATCCTCATGTTAACCAGGTTTAATCTGCTATCCTCACGTTAACCAGGTTTAATCTGTTATCCTCACGTTAACCAGGTTGAATCTGTTATCCTCACGTTAACCAGGTTTAATCTGTTATCCTCACGTTAACCAGGTTTAATCTGTTATCCTTATGTTAACCAGGTTTAATCTGTTATCCTCACGTTAACCAGGTTTAATCTGTTATCCTCACGTTAACCAGGTTCTATCTCTTATCCTCACGTTAACCAGGTTTAATCTGTTATCCTCACGTTAACCAGGTTTAATATGTTATCCTCACATTAACCAGGTTTAATCTGTTATCCTTATGTTAACCAGGTTTAATCTGCTATCCTCACGTTAACCAGGTTTAATATGTTATCCTCACGTTAACCAGGTTTAATCTGTTATCCTCACGTTAACCAGGTTTAATCTGTTATCCTCACGTTAACCAGGTTTAATATGTTATCCTCACATTAACCAGGTTTAATCTGTTATCCTTATGTTAACCAGGTTTAATCTGCTAACCTCACGTTAACCAGGTTTAATCTGTTATCCTCACGTTAACCAGGTTTAATCTGTTATCCTCACGTTAACCAGGTTTAATCTGTTATCATTACGTTAACCAGGTTTAATTTACTATCCTCACGTTAACCAGGTTTAATCTGTTATCCTCACGTTAACCAGGTTTAATCTGTTATCCTCACGTTAACCAGGTTTAATCTGCTATCCTCACGTTAACCAGGTTTAATCTGTTATCCTCACGTTAACCAGGTTTAATATGTTATCCTCACGTTAACCAGGTTTAATCTGTTATCCTCACATTAACCAGGTTTAATATGTTATCCTCACATTAACCAGGTTTAATATGTTATCCTCACATTAACCAGGTTTAATCTGTTATCCTCACGATAACCAGGTTTAATCTGTTATCCTTACGTTAACCAGGTTTAATCTGCTATCCTCACGTTAACCAGGTTTAATCTGCTATCCTCACGTTAACCAGGTTTAATCTGTTATCCTGACATTAACCAGGTTTAATCTGCTATCCTCACGTTAACCAGGTTTAATATGTTATCCTCACATTAACCAGGTTTAATCTGTTATCCTCACGTTAACCAGGTTTAATCCGGTATACTCACGTTAACCAGGTTTAATCTGTTATCCTCACGTTAACCAGGTTTAATCTGTTATCCTCACATTAACCAGGTTTAATCTGTTATCCTCACGTTAACCAGGTTTAATCTGTTATCATTACGTTAACCAGGTTAAATCTGTTATCCTTACGTTAACCAGGTTTAATCTGCTATCCTCACGTTAACCAGGTTTAATCTGCTATCCTCACGTTAACCAGGTTTAATCTGTTATTCTCACGTTAACCAGGTTTAATCTGTTATCCTCATGTTAACCAGGTTTAATCTGTTATCCTTACATTAACCAGGTTTTACCAACTGTCTCTAATTGGTAATCACACAAATCACCAACATAGAAACATGAAAACTAGAACACCCACATAGAAATGATAAACTAGACTAACCCCCCAGTCACACCCTGCTTCTACACCTGCATTGTTTGCTGTTGGGGGTTTTCGGCTGGGTTTCTGTACAGCACTTTGTGACATTGGCTGATGTAAAAAGGGCTTTATAAATTCATTTGATTGATTGATTGAGTGACGTTAATCAGGTGTCATGACGTTGGCCTGTTGGGGGAGGTTTATGACCCCCATAAATACCTTTCCCCTTTTCTCTCTCTCTACTCTATAGAGTTGTAAAGCCTTTGTAACATAGAGAGTTTGTTAACATCGAAAGGTGGGAAATGGAACCATACTTCGGTAATCCAACCAGTTGAAAATATGCATTGGTACTTAATGAATATGATCTCAGATCAGCTGATGTCTGATGACTACTAATGACAGGAACATAAACTGTATCTTGGAAAGCCGACACTGTAACGGCAGATTTCCTCCTCTTCGTCCGAAGAGGAGTAAGGATCGGACCAAGATGCGGCGTGGTAAGTGTTCGTGACGAATTTTAATAAGAAAAAACACTGAACACTATGAAATACAAAACAATAAATGATAACATGAAATAAACCAAACCGAAACAGTACCGTGTGGTGACAAACACAGACAAGGAAACAAACACCCACAAACCAACAGTGCTACCTAAGTATGATTCTCAATCAGAGACTACTAACGACACCTGCTTCTGATTGAGAACCATACTAGGCCGAAACAGAAACCAAACATAGAAACACAAAACATAGACTGCCCACCCCAACTCACCATACTAAATAAAGACAAAACAAAGGAAAATAAAGGTCAGAACGTGACAGACAAAATCTGTGGGGGCTGTGGTGTGGGGGCTGTGCTTTGGCAAAGTGGGTGGGGTTATATCCTTCCTGTTTGGCCCTGTCCGGGGGTGTCATCGGATGGGGCCACAGTGTCTCCTGACACATAAACTACTGGAGGCTGAGACAGGAGGGGTCCTGTCTCAGCCTCCAGTAGTTTATGTGTCGGGGGGCTAGGGTCAGTTTGTTATATCTGGAGTACTTCTCCTGTCCTATCCGGTGTCCTGTGTAAATTTAAGTATGCTCTCTCTAATTCTCTCTCTCTCTTTCTTTCTCTCTCTCTCTCTCTGAGGACCATGCCTCAGGACTACCTGACATGATGACTCCTTGCTGTCCCCAGTCCACCTGGCCGTGCTGCTGCTCCAGTTTCAACTGTTCTGCAACTGTTCTGCCTGTGATTATTATTATTTGACCATGCTGGTCATTTATGAACATTTTAACATCTTGGCCATGTTCTGTTATAATCTCCACCCGACACAGCCAGAAGAGGACTGGCCACCCCACATAGCCTGGTTCCTCTCTAGGTTTTTTCCTAGGTTCTGGCCTTTCTAGGGAGTTTTTCCTAGCCACCGTGCTTCTACACCTGCATTGCTTGCTGTTTGGGGTTTTAGGCTGGGTTTCTGTACAGCACTTTGAGATATCAGCTGATGTAAGAAGGGCTATATAAATACATTTGATTTGATTTGATTCTAGTTATCAGATTCACATGGAATTGTTGTGCAATTTAAATGTTTAAATATGAAACTATTTGTAAAAAGATTAAATGTAATTTTAGCTTTTAAATAAGAGAACAGTTTGTCATAGAGAAATAATAACAGATAAACAGATAAATTATTTTATAGAATAGCATGTGATATCACTTATTCCGGCATAGCCAAAGACACGACACAGGTTTAATCTGTTATCCTCACGTTAACCAGGTTTAATATGTTGCTTCCCAAAAGCCTTTGAGTTCATTTCCTCCTGAATCAAAGAAGATACGGGAGACAAGTGTTTTAATCCTCTGAATCATTATGATACAGCAGTCAGTCTCACTGACCTGTCCTTCCCCTGGGATCAGAAATAGAGATAAATCCTCATAAAATAAATCAAATAATAACTTGAATGACTTCCAGGTGGCTCTGACAGATTGTGCCACGTGATCAATGTGAATAAATGTCCTCTATTTGGAACACAATGATAGGTGGATGTTTTCCTTTTGAAAAATCAAAAGAATATGACCTGTGTGTCTACAGTGGGGATGAAGACGACCTGTGTGTCTACAGTGGGGATGAAGACGACCTGTGTGTCTACAGTGAGGATGTTGTTAGCTGTATCAGAACACGAAGTCGTAGGATAAGCTGCTTTTCTGTTATAAAATAATCAAGATGGAGTCAGAGAGAAGCCTCTTTTCTCATTTGACAACATGAGTTGACCTGCGCTATGAATTCAACCTCTTTATCTCCCTGCGTTCTTTTTCACTAAACAGTTTGTCTTGAATTTAGCAGAATACAATTAATCTGATAAAACCAGATGCCACCAGATCAGAAGTTAATATAAAGACATATACTCCTCCTACTTGACCCAAATGTTTCACATCCGATGGTCAAAGTCTGAGAAATAGACTGTGATTTCAAATCAAATCAAATTGTATTAGTCACAGACGCCGAATACAACAGGTGTAGCTTACAGTGAAATGCTTACTTGAGAGCACCTAACCAACAGTGCAGTTTAAAAAAAAAACAAGAGATAAAAGTAACAAGTAATTAAAGAGCAGCAGTAAAATAGCAATAGCGAGACTATATACAGGGAGGTACCGGTACAGAGTCAATGTGCGGGGGGTACCGGTTAGTTGAGGTAGTATGTACATGTAGGTAGAGTTATTAAAGTGACAATGCATAGATGACAACAGAGAGTGGCAGTGGTGTAAAGGTGGGGTGGGGGGGAAGGGGCACTACAAATAGTCTGGGTCGCCATTTGACTAGATGTTCAGGAGTCTTATGGATTGGGGGTAGAAGGTGTTTAGAAGCCTCTTGGACCTAGACTTGGCGCTCCGGTACCACTTGCCGTGCGGTAGCAGAGAGAACAGTCTATGACTAGGGTGGCTGGAGTCTTTGACCATTTTTAGGGCCTTCCTCTGACACTGCCTGGTATAGAGGTCCTGAATGGCAGGAAGCTTGGCCCTAGTGATGTACTGGGCCGTTCGCACTACCCTCTGTAGTGCCTTGCGGTCGGAGGCCGAGCATTTGCCATACCAGACAGTGATGCAACCAGCTCTCGATGGTGCAGCTGTAGAACCTTTTGAGGATCTGAGGACCCATGTCAAATCTTTTCAGTCTCCTGAGGAGGATTAGGTTTTGTTGTGCCCTCTTCACGACTGTCTTGGTGTGCTTGGACCATGTTAGTTTGTTGGTGATGTGGACACCAAGGAACTTGAAGCTCTCAACCTGCTCCACTGTAGCCCCGTCGATGAGAATGGGGGCGTGCTCGGTCCTCTTTTTCCTATATTCCACAATCATCTCCTTTGTCTTGATCACATTGAGGGAGAGGTTGTTGTCCTAGCCCAACATGGCTGAGCTGTAGTCAATGAATTACATTCTCACATAGGTGTTCCTTTTGTCCAGGTGGTAAAGGGCAGTATGGAGTGCAATAGAGATTTCATCATCTGTTGGGGCGGTATGCAAATAGGAGTGGGTCTAGGGTTTCTGGGATGATGGTGTTTATGTGAGCCATGACCAGCCTTTCAAAGCACTTCATGGCTACAGACTTGAGTGTTACGGGTCGGTAGTCGTTTAGGCAGGTTAGTGTTCTTGGGCACAGGGACTATGGTGGTCTGCTTGAAACATGTTGTTATTAAAGACTCGGACAGGGAGAGGTTCAAAATGTAAGTGAAGACACTTACGAGTTGGTCAGCGCATGCACGGAGTACATGTCCTGGTAATCCGTCTGGCCCTGCGGCCTTGTGAATGTTGATCTGTTTCAAGGTCTTACTCACATCGGCTGTGGAGAGCGTAATCACACAGTCTTCCAGAACAGCTGGTGCTCTCATGCATGCTTCAGTGTTACTTGCCTCGAAGAGAGCATAGAAGTAGTTTAGCTCGTCTGGTAGGCTCGTGTCACTGGGCAGCTCTCGACTGTGCTTCCCTTTGTAGTCTGTAATGGTCTGCAAGCCCTGCCACATCCGATTCGGGCATAGCGGCATTTCTTATGAGCTTAGGGTTAGAGTCCCACTCCTTGAAAGCGGCAGCTCTAGCCTTTAGCTCAGTGCTGATGCTACCTGTAATCCATGGCCTCTGGTTGGGGTATGCACGTACGGTCACAGTGGGGACGACATCATCAATGCACTTATTGATAAAGCCAGTGACTGATGTGGTGTACTCTTCAATGCCATCTGAGGAATCCCAGAAAATATTCCAGTATGTGCTGCAAAACAGTCCTGTAGCATCTGCTTCCACTGACCACTTTTTTTTATTGATCTAGTCACTGGTGCTTCCTGCTTTAATTTGATCTTGTAAGCAGGAATCAGGTGGATAGAATTATGGTCAGATTTGCTAAATGGAGGGCAAGGGAGATCTTTGTATGCGTGTCTATGTGTGGAGTATAAGTGGTCCAGAGTTATTTTCCCTCTGGTTGCACATTTAACATGCTGATAGAAATTTTGTAAAACTTTCCCTGCAATAAAGTCCCCGGCTACTAGGAGCGCCCTCCTCTGGGTGATGTTTTCTTGTTCGCTTATGGTGGAATACAGAGTGGACATAGAGGAGGTCCAGGGAGAAGACATGGAAGCCTACATGAGTTTATAGCCTACTGTTATATTACACAAAGACAAACCCAGTTGGTCAGATCATCAGTTTTCTCTGGATATTGCTCAGCACACATTCAATCTTCGCATTGAACACATTTAAAGATGATTTCTGGAACCCATCATTCTAAAGGTGGCACTTCAAAGACTAAATCTGTCCTTCACAGTTGCACATTGTTCTTTCACTGTCTGTGCTTTGCCCCCTTCCTTGTAGCAAAGGGCTGGTAACAACACCTGACTCCATATTTCAGGCCACTGCCACAGATCAGATCCCCAAAGATCGTCTTTCTGCTTTACACAATCCATTGGAGCCATACGTTTACCTCGGAAACACTGAGTCAACCTTGTTGTAAACTGCAACTGAGAATTTCCCTCCTTTTTCTGTATTTCCTGTTATGCAGAATAAAAAGAACACCTCCCCCTAGTGGCTGAGACATAAACAGCAAGGCTCCATGAGATCATGGTGGCCCCTCCTGACCCCTCCTGTCTCAGCCTCCAGTATTTATGCTGCAGTAGTTTATGTGTCGGGGGGCTAGGGTCAGTTTGTTATATCTGGAGTACTTCTCCTGTCCTATTCGGTGTCCTGTGTGAATCTAAGTGTGCGTTCTCTAATTCTTTCCTTCTCTCTTTCTTTCTCTCTCTCGGAGGACCTGAGCCCTAGGACCATGCCCCAGGATTACCTGACATGATGACTCCTTGCTGTCCCCAGTCCACCTGGCCGTGCTGCTGCTCCAGTTTCAACTGTTCTGCCTTCTTATTATTCGAACATGCTGGTCATTTATGAACATTTGAACATCTTGGCCATGTTCTGTTATAATCTCCACCCGGCACAGCCAGAAGAGGACTGGCCACCCCACATAGCCTGGTTCCTCTCTAGGTTTCTTCCTAGGTTTTGGCCTTTCTAGGGAGTTTTTCCTAGCCACTGTGCTTCTACACCTGCATTGCTTGCTGTTTGGGGTTTTAGGCTGGGTTTCTGTACAGCACTTTGAGATATCAGCTGATGTACGAAGGGCTATATAAATACATTTGATTTGATTTGATCACCACGTGGGATTTAGAAATATATGTAGTATGAATTACAATAACTACAGTAGGTACATCAAACCTACATCCAAAGTACATTAACCTCCAAAAATATATTTTCCAGTATCAGTATTTCCTTTTTCCTGAGGTAATAGACTCAACTGTTCAACACTTACAGCCAAATGTTTAATAGCCAGGGTATTCCCAGAACACATTCTGGAAAGTCTCTAGTCACAGTGGTCACTTTATTAGGTACAACCCTCTATGCATCTGGAGCAGCGTGAATTCAGAACAACTGATGAAGCTGTGAAAGGAGATGGACTGTTTAAGTCCAGTTGGAGTTACAGTCAGTAAAAGCTGAGTGTTGGAATTATAAAATAAAATAAACAGAGGTACAAAACATCATCACAGACGGTGCTGTCATTTTGCACATTCTAAAGTTCAAACAAACAGAATACCTGAATACTTCTCTGCATGCTTCAGTGTCCAGCAAGCCAAGACCACGGGACTTGATGTATGTAGGAGCAGTTTATTATCGCGAATAGGGTGGTGAACCTAATAAAGTGACAACTGAGTGTAGATATCACAAACAACTCCTTGTGAGCAGTGTCTGTCTGTTATACGTTTGATCAATGGGTATAATGGTCAATCTGATCCCCAAGGTCCTCAGACTCACTTGGATATATGAGTTGGAGATAAAGGAGAAAATATGGAACTAGGACATTAAAACACTGGCAGAATTCTTTCATCCATTCACATAAAATGTCTTTTAAAGTATAAATACCCTTCTAAGACCACTGTCTTTCTGGATGTTTTAAAAGGTTTGCAAATAGTTCTTTATGCAAGGAATATGAATTGAAAGGGACATGGTAATTCCTGTGTAGGTGACGTAGTTTCTCCACTGGTACAATGTGTGGTAGTTGCACACCTCCCTGCTGAATTATGTAGAGCTGATTTGGCCCAGTTGACTTTTTTAAATTTTTTATTATTTTTTCTTTTTCTTTTGTGGACAAACCACATTTTCACATAGGCTTTGTGCTAGCAGTTTAAAAGAGAGAGAGCAAATAGCATACGGACAGCCTGGTTGAAGTCCTAGTTTTTAATGGTTAGTGCCAGTAGATTAAAGAGGGGTTCACATACAGTTCAGAGGTAAATTATAATGTATACATCTAGGCCAAAAACAAAACATGTACCTTCCTGCTTTTTTTGTTATCCACCCTCTGGTATCTTTCAATACTCATGCTAATATATATATATGTATATAACACACACAGTAAATACTATGTTATGGTTCACTCTTAGTTTTCCTTATCTCCACTCTGCTTCTGTGGAATGTCCCTGTTGATCCTCTTGGTTATCTTGATCCATCCACCTGTCCATCCGCTTTCCTTGTTAGTCAGTCCTGACCCCTTCATCGCGTAGTTTTTTCCTGTAATCTAATTTAATGACTGAAGAAGCAGAATTTTCTGCCAGGTCCCTTCTAGTAGGGTACAACAGACAGGTTAAAACACACGCCCTCTAGACGGACTACATGCCCTCTATCGAATCAAAACGAAAGTGATAAAAGAATGATAGACATTTTATGGAATATATCATACCTAGTTTGTGACAAACTGTGAATTAGTTATTCATTTTTACTTTTTTAAATGGCTTTTGAATGTCTGAATGTGTGAATATAAAGTCAACTTACCCTCGGTCTTTATCTCTGGGTGGAGGGCGCACAGGCTGCAACGCAGCTTCCAGCGTTTCTACGTGAATATAATAAATCAGTGTCTCGTATATTAAGTTACTGACAAACAAGTTTCGCTTTCTCTTAAATACTTACCGTGATCCAGTCGTGGTGGTTTCGCAAGCCAATTTAACTGTTTCCGAAGTTACTGCTATACTGCTATACGATGTAAAAATTGGGATTAAACCATTTGAAAAATAAAGCAAAAGAGAAAATGTATATTTTTTAAAAAAAATTTAAAACAACACACGCTTTCCCCAGTGATTGCCCCGATGCGCTCGACCATTTGGGAGAGCTCCGACGTGCCCCCCTCCCGGTGCCTTAATGCTGCGATTATGTAGTGCCATTCTTTTCCCTTGCAGTTTAAGGTCAGACAATTTCTTTCTCACATCAGCCACAGTTCTGGCTTGCGAAAACACCTCGTTCACTGCAGCTCCCACGCTACCTGTTGTGGTTTTGGAATGTCTGATGAATGTCTGTTGAATGTGTGAATGTAAAACCAACTTTACCTCGGTGGGATAAAGTGCGTGAGGCTCCCAAATCAGCAGGTACCAGGAGTGAAGGGGAATGTTTGACCACAGGTGTCGAGGGTCCATCCACATCTGTGTCCATGTCCTCTGTTCGCGTGTTGACCGCCGAAATCCTGCAAACCCAGAACGAGTTGAACACATCGGTTGGGCAGATTGTGACTGAACTCAGAATAATACGCAGGGTTTTGATTCATTTACATAATGCGATTGTTGAACGTTTGAGTTGTGGGTAGACCCTGGCCACATTGAGTAGTTGCATACGGGCATCGCAGATCTGAACATTCAATGAATGGAAATTCTTCCTGTTAACGTCCACATGTACATCTACAGACGGTGAGTGTAAGGCAATATGCGTGCAGTCACGATGACCCATGGGAAATTAAATGAGCGGACAAACTTGACTTTGACGCGCGCCTGTTCGTCGGCTGTAAATGGGAAACTAATGTATCTAATGTATCTCGTGGACAATATGTGTAGAATCACCTCGATCACTTGTGGCAGGATGAATGATGGCTGTGATATACCAGACCTGTCACTAATTTCCCTCTGGAATGTCCCAGTAGCGAGGAATCCCAGAGTGGACAGTAGGGACAGAGTGGACAGTACTTGGACAGATACGGGTATGGTATGATTACAGGTGTCTTCCTTTCCAGATTAGGGGCTTAATCCGCGCACAAAACTAACAGAACATTTCTTGGGAGTCTATAGCGATTTATAAACCATGGATCATAATGCGCAAATAAAGTCATTCCGGTCTCTGAAAACTCTCTTCCTTCTAAAATCACGATTTTCAATGTCTTCCACTAAAACAAGAACAGCCATGGTTATGTTTTCTAATTTGACACACTATTTATAGAACACCGCATCCTGTTTTTAATTCAACTGGCAATTAATTCCTCACACTGATCATTCCTAACAAATAGTTCATAAAGCCAATACAAAGTTACCACAGGCTTGGATGCATATGCGACCCAAACTGCAATACCCCTTACATAACCAGCAGGAAAATCACTTCAAGTCCAGACTTTGCTTAGAGATAAGATCATTTCCATGTCAAAGTAAGGTTTTATAAATGACTACTTATACAGTGGTTTTCTGCATAAGTCAGTTTTATAAATGAGGCCCCTGAAGTGCTGGTACTGCCTGATCTGTGGCAGTGGCCTGAAGTATGGAGTCAGGTGTTGTTACCAGCCATAGCTTTACACAAGCACCATACCATCCTCCAATCCAATCAGCTGTGAGATGTTGACCCTTGTCCCAGTGCTGTCCTTCACAACACCAGCAATCTCAGACAAAGTGTTGACTCTGGTCTTTCTGAAGCGCTGCTTGATGAGGCCGAAGCACCCGTCGGGGATAAACATGGTGTGGCCTGTGATCAGGAATTTGATTGTATTTGTATTTATTTCACCTTTATTTAACCAGGTAGGCAAGTTGAGAACACCTTTATTTAACCAGGTAGGCTAGTTGAGAACACCTTTATTTAACCAGGTAGGCTAGTTGAGAACACCTTTATTTAACCAGGTAGGCTAGTTGAGAACAAGTTCTCATTTGCAACTGCGACCTGGCCAAGATAAAGCATAGCAGTGTGAACAGACAACACAGAGTTACACATGGAGTAAACAATTAACAAGTCAATAACACAGTAGAAAAAAAAGGGAGTCTATATACATTGTGTGCAAAAGGCATGAGGAGGTAGGCGAATAATTACAATTTTGCAGATTAACACTGGAGTGATAAATGATCAGATGGTCATGTGCAGGTAGAGATACTGATGTGCAAAAGAGCAGAAAAGTAAATAAATAAAAACAGTATGGGGATGAGGTAGGTCAATTGGGTGGGCTATTTACCGATGGACTATGTACAGCTGCAGCGATCGGTTAGCTGCTCAGATAGCAGATGTTTGAAGTTGGTGAGGGAGATAAAAGTGTCCAGCTTCAGCGATTTTTGCAATTCGTTCCAGTCACAGGCAGCAGAGAACTGGAACGAAAGGCGGCCAAATGAGGTGTTGGCTTTAGGGATGATCAGTGAGATACACCTGCTGGAGCGCGTGCTACGGGTGGGTGTTGCCATCATGACCAGTGAACTGAGATAAGGCGGAGCTTTACCCAATATAATAGCCCCAGATATGAGGTTTACATTTAATTGTTGCTTAAGATGAATGAGTGAGTATGATACTGTTTACACAATTTTACAATGTGATTTTGGACCGTTTAATGAAGGAAAACTCAAAAAAGGAATTGGATTTGAACTAAATCAGAGGACCGTCCCTGAGCCCAGTTAGGGTCAGACATCCAGGGGTCAGCCCTTTTCTGCCATTCCGAATAAAACCCCCACTCGGGTTTTCGATCAGCAGACCGAGTTTACCTCAATCTAGTGGTAGTTCTGTCTCTTGTTGTCCCATCTAGTGGTGGTTCTGTCTCTTGTTGTCCCATCTAGTGGTGGTTCTGTCTCTTGTTGTCCCATCTAGTGGTGGTTCTGTCTCTTGTTGTCCCATCTAGTGGTGGTTCTGTCTCTTATTGTCCCATCTAGTGGTGGTTCTGTCTCTTGTTGTCCCATCTAGTGGTGGTTCTGTCTCTTGTTGTCCCCTCTAGTGGTGGTGGGGGACGTGGCTACGATCGAGAATATGACCGATGCTACGATCGCTATGACAACAGGGACTACTACCGGTCATAGAGGTGTGGTATACACCTGTTCTGGATTATTGGACCTGAATAAAAAAATTAATGACAATAGAAAATACTATTTTACCTCGATAGGGAAGTTAATTTCCTGTTCAACTTGCAACAGTATGATTTTGTCCAAGTGAATGAAAATAAAAGCACCATTGAGGTCCACTTTGGAAAGAAGTATTTTCAGTAATGCTTTCAATTAAATTCTGATTAAATTAATAATACTTCATTTATCCCACAAGTGGCAATAATGTAGGCAGCAGTGCAGACAGGAAAACCACAAATACATGCTAATCATCAGCAGCAGTGCAGACAGGAAAACCACAAATACATGCTAATCATCAGCAGCAGTGCAGACAGGAAAACCACAAATACATGCTAATCATCAGCAGCAGTGCAGACAGGAAAACCACAAATACATGCTAATCATCAGCAGCAGTGCAGACAGGAAAACCACAAATACATGCTAATCATCAGCAGCAGTGCAGACAGGAAAACCACAAATACATGCTAATCATCAGCAGCAGTGCAGACAGGAAAACCACAAATACATGCTAATCATCAGCAGCAGTGCAGACAGGAAAACCACAAATACATGCTAATCATCAGCAGCAGTGCAGACAGGAAAACCACAAATACATGCTAATCATCAGCAGCAGTGCAGACAGGAAAACCACAAATACATGCTAATCATCAGCAGCAGTGCAGACAGGAAAACCACAAATACATGCTAATCATCAGCAGTATGACCGCCAGACAGGAAAACCATCAATATATACTAATCATCAGCAGTATGACCGCCAGACAGGAAAACCACAAATACATGCTAATCATCAGCAGCAGTGCAGACAGGAAAACCACAAATACATGCTAATCATCAGCAGCAGTGCAGACAGGAAACCACAAATACATGCTAATCATCAGCAGCAGTGCAGACAGGAAACCACAAATACATGCTAATCATCAGCAGCAGTGCAGACAGGAAAACCACAAATACATGCTAATCATCAGCAGCAGTGCAGACAGGAAAACCACAAATACATGCTAATCATCAGCAGCAGTGCAGACAGGAAAACCACAAATACATGCTAATCATCAGCAGCAGTGCAGACAGGAAAACCACAAATACATGCTAATCATCAGCAGCAGTGCAGACAGGAAAACCACAAATACATGCTAATCATCAGCAGCAGTGCAGACAGGAAAACCACATAATGTAGGCAGCAGTGCAGACAGGAAAACATTTCATCCTGCACATGACCGCCAGACAGGAAAACCCCAAATACATGCTAATCATCAGCAGCAGTGCAGACAGGAAAACCACAAATACATGCTAATCATCAGCAGCAGTGCAGACAGGAAAACCACAAATACATGCTAATCATCAGCAGCAGTGCAGACAGGAAAACCACAAATACATGCTAATCATCAGCAGCAGTGCAGACAGGAAAACCACAAATACATGCTAATCATCAGCAGCATGACCGCCAGACAGGAAAACCACAAATACATGCTAATCATCAGCAATATGACCGCCAGACAGGAAAACCACAAATACATGCTAATCATCAGCAGTATGACCGCCAGACAGGAAAACCACAAATACATGCTAATCATCAGCAGTATGACCGCCAGACAGGAAAACCACAAATACATGCTAATCATCAGCAATATGACCGCCAGACAGGAAAACCACAAATACATGCTAATCATCAGCAGTATGACCGCCAGACAGGAAAACCACAAATACATGCTAATCATCAGCAGTATGACCGCCAGACAGGAAAACCATCAATATATACTAATCATCAGCAGCATGACCGCCAGACATGAAAACCATCAATATATACTAATCATCAGCAGCATGACCGCCAGACATGAAAACCATCAATATATACTAATCATCAGCAGCATGACCGCCAGACAGGAAAACCATCAATATATACTAATCATCAGCAGCATGACCGCCAGACAGGAAAACCATCAATATATACTAATCATCAGCAGCAGTGCAGACAGGAAAACCACAAATACATGCTAATCATCAGCAGTATGACCGCCAGACAGGAAAACCACAAATACATGCTAATCATCAGCAGTATGACCGCCAGACAGGAAAACCACAAATACATGCTAATCATCAGCAGTATGACCGCCAGACAGGAAAACCACAAATACATGCTAATCATCAGCAGTATGACCGCCAGACAGGAAAACCACAAATACATGCTAATCATCAGCAGTATGACCGCCAGACAGGAGAACCACAAATACATGCTAATCATCAGCAGTATGACCGCCAGACAGGAAAACCACAAATACATGCTAATCATCAGTAGTATGACCGCCAGACAGGAAAACCACAAATACATGCTAATCATCAGCAGTATGACCGCCAGACAGGAAAACCACAAATACATGCTAATCATCAGCAGTATGACCGCCAGACAGGAAAACCACAAATACATGCTAATCATCAGCAGCATGACCGCCAGACAGGAAAACCACAAATACATGCTAATCATCAGCAGTATGACCGCCAGACAGGAAACCACAAATACATGCTAATCATCAGCAATATGACCGCCAGACAGGAAAACCACAAATGCATGCTAATCATCAGCAGTATGACCGCCAGACAGGAAAACCACAAATACATGCTAATCATCAGCAATATGACCGCCAGACAGGAAAACCACAAATACATGCTAATCATCAGCAGCATGACCGCCAGACAGGAAAACCACAAATACATGCTAATCAGCAGCAGCATGACCGCCAGACAGGAAAACCACAAATACATGCTAATCATCAGCAATATGACCGCCAGACAGGAAAACCACAAATACATGCTAATCATCAGCAGTATGACCGCCAGACAGGAAAACCACAAATACATGCTAATCATCAGCAGTATGACCGCAAGACAGGAAAACCACAAATACATGCTAATCATCAGCAATATGACCGCCAGACAGGAAAACCACAAATACATGCTAATCATCAGCAATATGACCGCCAGACAGGAAAACCACAAATACATGCTAATCATCAGCAGCATGACTGCCAGACAGGAAAACCATCAATATATACTAATCATCAGCAGCATGACCGCCAGACAGGAAACCACAAATACATGCTAATCATCAGCAGCATGACTGCCAGACAGGAAAACCATCAATATATACTAAACATCAGCAGCATGACCGCCAGACAGGAAAACCACAAATACATGCTAATCATCAGCAGTATGACCGCCAGACAGGAAAACCACAAATACATGCTAATCATCAGCGGCATGACCGCCAGACATGAAAACCACAAATACATGCTAATCATCAGCAGTATGACCGCCAGACAGGAAAACCACAAATACATGCTAATCATCAGCAGTATGACCGCCAGACAGGAAAACCACAAATACATGCTAATCATCAGCAATATGACCGCCAGACAGGAAAACCACAAATACATGCTAATCATCAGCAGCATGACCGCCAGACAGGAAAACCACAAATACATGCTAATCATCAGCAGTATGACCGCCAGACAGGAAAACCACAAATACATGCTAATCATCAGCAATATGACCGCCAGACAGGAAAACCACAAATACATGCTAATCATCAGCAATATGACCGCCAGACAGGAAAACCACAAATACATGCTAATCATCAGCAGCATGACTGCCAGACAGGAAAACCATCAATATATACTAATCATCAGCAGCATGACCGCCAGACAGGAAACCACAAATACATGCTAATCATCAGCAGCATGACTGCCAGACAGGAAAACCATCAATATATACTAAACATCAGCAGCATGACCGCCAGACAGGAAAACCACAAATACATGCTAATCATCAGCAGTATGACCGCCAGACAGGAAAACCACAAATACATGCTAATCATCAGCGGCATGACCGCCAGACATGAAAACCACAAATACATGCTAATCATCAGCAGTATGACCGCCAGACAGGAAAACCACAAATACATGCTAATCATCAGCAGCATGACTGCCAGACAGGAAAACCATCAATATATACTAATCATCAGCAGCATGACCGCCAGACAGGAAAACCACAAATACATGCTAATCATCAGCAGCATGACTGCCAGACAGGAAAACCATCAATATATACTAAACATCAGCAGCATGACCGCCATACAGGAAAACCACAAATACATGCTAATCATCAGCAGTATGACCGCCAGACAGGAAAACCACAAATACATGCTAATCATCAGCAGCATGACCGCCAGACATGAAAACCACAAATACATGCTAATCATCAGCAGCATGACTGCCCGACAGGAAAACCATCAATATATACTAATCATCAGCAGCATGACCGCCAGACATGAAAACCACAAATACATGCTAATCATCAGCAGCATGACCGCCAGACAGGAAAACCATCAATATATACTAAACATCAGCAGCATGACCGCCAGACAGGAAAACCACAAATACATGCTAATCATCAGCAGCATGACCGCCAGACAGGAAAACCATCAATATATACTAAACATCAGCAGCATGACCGCCAGACATGAAAACCATCAATATATACTAATCATCAGCAGCATGACCGCCAGACATGAAAACCACAAATACATGCTAATCATCAGCAGCATGACTGCCAGACATGAAAACCACAAATACATGCTAATCATCAGCAGCATGACCGCCAGACAGGAAAACCATCAATATATACTAAACATCAGCAGCATGACCGCCAGACAGGAAAACCATCAATATATACTAATCATCAGCAGCATGACCGCCAGACATGAAAACCATCAATATATACTAATCATCAGCAGCATGACCGCCAGACATGAAAACCATAAATATATACTAATCATCAGCAGCATGATCGCCAGACATGAAAACCATCAATATATACTAATCATCAGCAGCATGACCGCCAGACATGAAAACCATCAATATATACTAATCATCAGCAGCATGACCACCAGACATGAAAACCATCAATATATACTAATCAGCAGCAGCATGACCGCCAGACAGGAAAACCACAAATACATGCTAATCATCAGCAGCATGACCGCCAGACAGGAAAACCATCAATATATACTAATCATCAGCAGCATGACCGCCAGACATGAAAACCATCAATATATACTAATCATCAGCAGCATGACCGCCAGACAGGAAAACCACAAATACATGCTAATCATCAGCAGCATGACCGCCAGACAGGAAAACCATCAATATATACTAATCATCAGCAGCATGACCGCCAGACAGGAAAACCATCAATATATACTAAACATCAGCAGTATGACCGCCAGACAGGAAAACCACAAATACATGCTAATCATCAGCAGTATGCCCGCCAGACATGAAAACCACAAATACATGCTAATCATCAGCAGCATGACCGCCAGACATGAAAACCATCAATATATACTAATCATCAGCAGCATGACCGCCAGACATGAAAACCATCAATATATACTAATCATCAGCAGCATGACCGCCAGACATGAACACCATCAATATATACTAATCAGCAGCAGCATGACCGCCAGACATGAAAACCATCAATATATACTAATCATCAGCAGCATGACCACCAGACATGAAAACCATCAATATATACTAATCATCAGCAGCATGACCGCCATACAGGAAAACCACAAATACATGCTAATCATCAGCAGTATGACCGCCAGACAGGAAAACCACAAATACATGCTAATCATCAGCAGCATGACCGCCAGACATGAAAACCACAAATACATGCTAATCATCAGCAGCATGACTGCCCGACAGGAAAACCATCAATATATACTAATCATCAGCAGCATGACCGCCAGACATGAAAACCACAAATACATGCTAATCATCAGCAGCATGACCGCCAGACAGGAAAACCATCAATATATACTAAACATCAGCAGCATGACCGCCAGACAGGAAAACCACAAATACATGCTAATCATCAGCAGCATGACCGCCAGACAGGAAAACCATCAATATATACTAAACATCAGCAGCATGACCGCCAGACATGAAAACCATCAATATATACTAATCATCAGCAGCATGACCGCCAGACATGAAAACCACAAATACATGCTAATCATCAGCAGCATGACTGCCAGACATGAAAACCACAAATACATGCTAATCATCAGCAGCATGACCGCCAGACAGGAAAACCATCAATATATACTAAACATCAGCAGCATGACCGCCAGACAGGAAAACCATCAATATATACTAATCATCAGCAGCATGACCGCCAGACATGAAAACCATCAATATATACTAATCATCAGCAGCATGACCGCCAGACATGAAAACCATAAATATATACTAATCATCAGCAGCATGATCGCCAGACATGAAAACCATCAATATATACTAATCATCAGCAGCATGACCGCCAGACATGAAAACCATCAATATATACTAATCATCAGCAGCATGACCACCAGACATGAAAACCATCAATATATACTAATCAGCAGCAGCATGACCGCCAGACAGGAAAACCACAAATACATGCTAATCATCAGCAGCATGACCGCCAGACAGGAAAACCATCAATATATACTAATCATCAGCAGCATGACCGCCAGACATGAAAACCATCAATATATACTAATCATCAGCAGCATGACCGCCAGACAGGAAAACCACAAATACATGCTAATCATCAGCAGCATGACCGCCAGACAGGAAAACCATCAATATATACTAATCATCAGCAGCATGACCGCCAGACAGGAAAACCATCAATATATACTAAACATCAGCAGTATGACCGCCAGACAGGAAAACCACAAATACATGCTAATCATCAGCAGTATGACCGCCAGACATGAAAACCACAAATACATGCTAATCATCAGCAGCATGACCGCCAGACATGAAAACCATCAATATATACTAATCATCAGCAGCATGACCGCCAGACATGAAAACCATCAATATATACTAATCATCAGCAGCATGACCGCCAGACATGAACACCATCAATATATACTAATCAGCAGCAGCATGACCGCCAGACATGAAAACCATCAATATATACTAATCATCAGCAGCATGACCACCAGACATGAAAACCATCAATATATACTAATCATCAGCAGCATGACCACCAGACATGAAAACCATCAATATATACTAATCATCAGCAGCATGACCGCCAGACAGGAAAACCACAAATACATGCTAATCATCAGCAGCATGACTGCCAGACAGGAAAACCATCAATATATACTAAACATCAGCAGCATGACCGCCATACAGGAAAACCACAAATACATGCTAATCATCAGCAGTATGACCGCCAGACAGGAAAACCACAAATACATGCTAATCATCAGCAGCATGACCGCCAGACATGAAAACCACAAATACATGCTAATCATCAGCTGTATGACCGCCAGACAGGAAAACCACAAATACATGCTAATCATCAGCAGCATGACTGCCAGACAGGAAAACCATCAATATATACTAAACATCAGCAGCATGACCGCCAGACAGGAAAACCACAAATACATGCTAATCATCAGCAGTATGACCGCCAGACATGAAAACCACAAATACATGCTAATCATCAGCAGCATGACTGCCAGACAGGAAAACCATCAATATATACGAATCATCAGCAGCATGACCGCCAGACAGGAAAACCACAAATACATGCTAATCATCAGCAGCATGACTGCCAGACAGGAAAACCATCAATATATACTAATCATCAGCAGCATGACCGCCAGACAGGAAAACCACAAATACATGCTAATCATCAGCAGCATGACTGCCAGACAGGAAAACCATCAATATATACTAAACATCAGCAGCATGACCGCCAGACAGGAAAACCACAAATACATGCTAATCATCAGCAGTATGACCGCCAGACATGAAAACCACAAATACATGCTAATCATCAGCAGCATGACTGCCAGACAGGAAAACCATCAATATATACGAATCATCAGCAGCATGACCGCCAGACAGGAAAACCACAAATACATGCTAATCATCAGCAGCATGACTGCCAGACAGGAAAACCATCAATATATACTAAACATCAGCAGCATGACCGCCAGACAGGAAAACCACAAATACATGCTAATCATCAGCAGTATGACCGCCAGACATGAAAACCACAAATACATGCTAATCATCAGCAGCATGACTGCCAGACAGGAAAACCATCAATATATACTAATCATCAGCAGCATGACCGCCAGACATGAAAACCACAAATACATGCTAATCATCAGCAGCATGACCGCCAGACAGGAAACCATCAATATATACTAAACATCAGCAGCATGACCGCCAGACAGGAAAACCACAAATACATGCTAATCATCAGCAGCATGACCGCCAGACAGGAAAACCATCAATATATACTAAACATCAGCAGCATGACCGCCAGACATGAAAACCATCAATATATACTAATCATCAGCAGCATGACCGCCAGACATGAAAACCACAAATACATGCTAATCATCAGCAGCATGACTGCCAGACATGAAAACCACAAATACATGCTAATCATCAGCAGCATGACCGCCAGACAGGAAAACCATCAATATATACTAAACATCAGCAGCATGACCGCCAGACAGGAAAACCATCAATATATACTAATCATCAGCAGCATGACCGCCAGACATGAAAACCATCAATATATACTAATCATCAGCAGCATGACCGCCAGACATGAAAACCATAAATATATACTAATCATCAGCAGCATGACCGCCAGACATGAAAACCATAAATATATACTAATCATCAGCAGCATGATCGCCAGACATGAAAACCATCAATATATACTAATCATCAGCAGCATGACCGCCAGACATGAAAACCATCAATATATACTAATCATCAGCAGCATGACCACCAGACATGAAAACCATCAATATATACTAATCAGCAGCAGCATGACCGCCAGACAGGAAAACCACAAATACATGCTAATCATCAGCAGCATGACCGCCAGACAGGAAAACCATCAATATATACTAATCATCAGCAGCATGACCGCCAGACATGAAAACCATCAATATATACTAATCATCAGCAGCATGACCGCCAGACAGGAA
The DNA here is from genome assembly GCF_002021735.2 of Oncorhynchus kisutch. Lineage (NCBI taxonomy): Eukaryota > Metazoa > Chordata > Actinopteri > Salmoniformes > Salmonidae > Oncorhynchus > Oncorhynchus kisutch. Next base: position 77,143,943 of record NC_034175.2, on the reverse strand, counting down.
AACCACAAATACATGCTAATCATCAGCAGCATGACCGCCAGACAGGAAAACCATCAATATATACTAATCATCAGCAGCATGACCGCCAGACAGGAAAACCATCAATATATACTAAACATCAGCAGTATGACCGCCAGACAGGAAAACCACAAATACATGCTAATCATCAGCAGTATGACCGCCAGACATGAAAACCACAAATACATGCTAATCATCAGCAGCATGACCGCCAGACATGAAAACCATCAATATATACTAATCATCAGCAGCATGACCGCCAGACATGAAAACCATCAATATATACTAATCATCAGCAGCATGACCGCCAGACATGAACACCATCAATATATACTAATCAGCAGCAGCATGACCGCCAGACATGAAAACCATCAATATATACTAATCATCAGCAGCATGACCGCCAGACAGGAAAACCACAAATACATGCTAATCATCAGCAGCATGACTGCCAGACAGGAAAACCATCAATATATACTAAACATCAGCAGCATGACCGCCATACAGGAAAACCACAAATACATGCTAATCATCAGCAGTATGACCGCCAGACAGGAAAACCACAAATACATGCTAATCATCAGCAGCATGACCGCCAGACATGAAAACCACAAATACATGCTAATCATCAGCAGTATGACCGCCAGACAGGAAAACCACAAATACATGCTAATCATCAGCAGCATGACTGCCAGACAGGAAAACCATCAATATATACTAATCATCAGCAGCATGACCGCCAGACAGGAAAACCACAAATACATGCTAATCATCAGCAGCATGACTGCCAGACAGGAAAACCATCAATATATACTAAACATCAGCAGCATGACCGCCAGACAGGAAAACCACAAATACATGCTAATCATCAGCAGTATGACCGCCAGACATGAAAACCACAAATACATGCTAATCATCAGCAGCATGACTGCCAGACAGGAAAACCATCAATATATACGAATCATCAGCAGCATGACCGCCAGACAGGAAAACCACAAATACATGCTAATCATCAGCAGCATGACTGCCAGACAGGAAAACCATCAATATATACTAAACATCAGCAGCATGACCGCCAGACAGGAAAACCACAAATACATGCTAATCATCAGCAGTATGACCGCCAGACATGAAAACCACAAATACATGCTAATCATCAGCAGCATGACTGCCAGACAGGAAAACCATCAATATATACTAATCATCAGCAGCATGACCGCCAGGCATGAAAACCACAAATACATGCTAATCATCAGCAGCATGACCGCCAGACAGGAAACCATCAATATATACTAAACATCAGCAGCATGACCGCCAGACAGGAAAACCACAAATACATGCTAATCATCAGCAGCATGACCGCCAGACAGGAAAACCATCAATATATACTAAACATCAGCAGCATGACCGCCAGACATGAAAACCATCAATATATACTAATCATCAGCAGCATGACCGCCAGACATGAAAACCACAAATACATGCTAATCATCAGCAGCATGACTGCCAGACATGAAAACCACAAATACATGCTAATCATCAGCAGCATGACCGCCAGACAGGAAAACCATCAATATATACTAAACATCAGCAGCATGACCGCCAGACAGGAAAACCATCAATATATACTAATCATCAGCAGCATGACCGCCAGACATGAAAACCATCAATATATACTAATCATCAGCAGCATGACCGCCAGACATGAAAACCATAAATATATACTAATCATCAGCAGCATGATCGCCAGACATGAAAACCATCAATATATACTAATCATCAGCAGCATGACCGCCAGACATGAAAACCATCAATATATACTAATCATCAGCAGCATGACCACCAGACATGAAAACCATCAATATATACTAATCATCAGCAGCATGACCGCCAGACAGGAAAACCACAAATACATGCTAATCATCAGCAGCATGACCGCCAGACAGGAAAACCATCAATATATACTAATCATCAGCAGCATGACCGCCAGACATGAAAACCATCAATATATACTAATCATCAGCAGCATGACCGCCAGACAGGAAAACCACAAATACATGCTAATCATCAGCAGCATGACCGCCAGACAGGAAAACCATCAATATATACTAATCATCAGCAGCATGACCGCCAGACAGGAAAACCATCAATATATACTAAACATCAGCAGTATGACCGCCAGACAGGAAAACCACAAATACATGCTAATCATCAGCAGTATGACCGCCAGACATGAAAACCACAAATACATGCTAATCATCAGCAGCATGACCGCCAGACATGAAAACCATCAATATATACTAATCATCAGCAGCATGACCGCCAGACAGGAAAACCATCAATATATACGAATCATCAGCAGCATGACCGCCAGACAGGAAAACCACAAATACATGCTAATCATCAGCAGCATGACTGCCAGACAGGAAAACCATCAATATATACTAAACATCAGCAGCATGACCGCCAGACAGGAAAACCACAAATACATGCTAATCATCAGCAGTATGACCGCCAGACATGAAAACCACAAATACATGCTAATCATCAGCAGCATGACTGCCAGACAAAAAAACCATCAATATATACTAATCATCAGCAGCATGACCGCCAGACATGAAAACCACAAATACATGCTAATCATCAGCAGCATGACCGCCAGACAGGAAACCATCAATATATACTAAACATCAGCAGCATGACCGCCAGACAGGAAAACCACAAATACATGCTAATCATCAGCAGCATGACCGCCAGACAGGAAAACCATCAATATATACTAAACATCAGCAGCATGACCGCCAGACATGAAAACCATCAATATATACTAATCATCAGCAGCATGACCGCCAGACATGAAAACCACAAATACATGCTAATCATCAGCAGCATGACTGCCAGACATGAAAACCACAAATACATGCTAATCATCAGCAGCATGACCGCCAGACAGGAAAACCATCAATATATACTAAACATCAGCAGCATGACCGCCAGACAGGAAAACCATCAATATATACTAATCATCAGCAGCATGACCGCCAGACATGAAAACCATCAATATATACTAATCATCAGCAGCATGACCGCCAGACATGAAAACCATAAATATATACTAATCATCAGCAGCATGATCGCCAGACATGAAAACCATCAATATATACTAATCATCAGCAGCATGACCGCCAGACATGAAAACCATCAATATATACTAATCATCAGCAGCATGACCACCAGACATGAAAACCATCAATATATACTAATCATCAGCAGCATGACCGCCAGACAGGAAAACCACAAATACATGCTAATCATCAGCAGCATGACCGCCAGACAGGAAAACCATCAATATATACTAATCATCAGCAGCATGACCGCCAGACATGAAAACCATCAATATATACTAATCATCAGCAGCATGACCGCCAGACAGGAAAACCACAAATACATGCTAATCATCAGCAGCATGACCGCCAGACAGGAAAACCATCAATATATACTAATCATCAGCAGCATGACCGCCAGACAGGAAAACCATCAATATATACTAAACATCAGCAGTATGACCGCCAGACAGGAAAACCACAAATACATGCTAATCATCAGCAGTATGACCGCCAGACATGAAAACCACAAATACATGCTAATCATCAGCAGCATGACCGCCAGACATGAAAACCATCAATATATACTAATCATCAGCAGCATGACCGCCAGACATGAAAACCATCAATATATACTAATCATCAGCAGCATGACCGCCAGACATGAAAACCATCAATATATACTAATCAGCAGCAGCATGACCGCCAGACAGGAAAACCATCAATATATACTAATCATCAGCAGCATGACCACCAGACATGAAAACCATCAATATATACTAATCATCAGCAGCATGACCGCCAGACAGGAAAACCACAAATACATGCTAATCATCAGCAGCATGACTGCCAGACAGGAAAACCATCAATATATACTAAACATCAGCAGCATGACCGCCATACAGGAAAACCACAAATACATGCTAATCATCAGCAGTATGACCGCCAGACAGGAAAACCACAAATACATGCTAATCATCAGCAGCATGACCGCCAGACATGAAAACCACAAATACATGCTAATCATCAGCAGTATGACCGCCAGACAGGAAAACCACAAATACATGCTAATCATCAGCAGCATGACTGCCAGACAGGAAAACCATCAATATATACTAATCTTCAGCAGCATGACCGCCAGACAGGAAAACCACAAATACATGCTAATCATCAGCGGCATGACCGCCAGACAGGAAAACCACAAATACATGCTAATCATCAGCAGTATGACCGCCAGACATGAAAACCACAAATACATGCTAATCATCAGCAGCATGACTGCCAGACAGGAAAACCATCAATATATACTAATCATCAGCAGCATGACCGCCAGACATGAAAACCACAAATACATGCTAATCATCAGCAGCATGACCGCCAGACAGGAAAACCATCAATATATACTAAACATCAGCAGCATGACCGCCAGACAGGAAAACCACAAATACATGCTAATCATCAGCAGCATGACCGCCAGACAGGAAAACCATCAATATATACTAAACATCAGCAGCATGACCGCCAGACATGAAAACCATCAATATATACTAATCATCAGCAGCATGACCGCCAGACATGAAAACCACAAATACATGCTAATCATCAGCAGCATGACTGCCAGACATGAAAACCACAAATACATGCTAATCATCAGCAGCATGACCGCCAGACAGGAAAACCATCAATATATACTAAACATCAGCAGCATGACCGCCAGGCAGGAAAACCATCAATATATACTAATCATCAGCAGCATGACCGCCAGACATGAAAACCATCAATATATACTAATCATCAGCAGCATGACCGCCAGACATGAAAACCATCAATATATACTAATCATCAGCAGCATGATCGCCAGACATGAAAACCATCAATATATACTAATCATCAGCAGCATGACCGCCAGACATGAAAACCATCAATATATACTAATCATCAGCAGCATGACCACCAGACATGAAAACCATCAATATATACTAATCATCAGCAGCATGACCGCCAGACAGGAAAACCACAAATACATGCTAATCATCAGCAGCATGACCGCCAGACAGGAAAACCATCAATATATACTAATCATCAGCAGCATGACCGCCAGACATGAAAACCATCAATATATACTAATCATCAGCAGCATGACCGCCAGACAGGAAAACCACAAATACATGCTAATCATCAGCAGCATGACCGCCAGACAGGAAAACCATCAATATATACTAATCATCAGCAGCATGACCGCCAGACAGGAAAACCATCAATATATACTAAACATCAGCAGTATGACCGCCAGACAGGAAAACCACAAATACATGCTAATCATCAGCAGTATGACCGCCAGACATGAAACCACAAACACATGCTAATCATCAGCAGCATGACCGCCAGACATGAAAACCATCAATATATACTAATCAGCAGCAGCATGACCGCCAGACATGAAAACCATCAATATATACTAATCATCAGCAGCATGACCGCCAGACATGAAAACCATCAATATATACTAATCATCAGCAGCATGACCGCCAGACATGAAAACCATCAATATATACTAATCATCAGCAGCATGACCACCAGACATGAAAACCATCAATATATACTAATCATCAGCAGCATGACCGCCAGACAGGAAAACCACAAATACATGCTAATCATCAGCAGCATGACTGCCGGACAGGAAAACCATCAATATATACTAATCATCAGCAGCATGACCGCCAGACATGAAAACCATCAATATATACTAATCATCAGCAGCATGACCGCCAGACAGGAAAACCACAAATACATGCTAATCATCAGCAGCATGACCGCCAGACAGGAAAACCATCAATATATACTAATCATCAGCAGCATGACCGCCAGACATGAAAACCATCAATATATACTAATCATCAGCAGCATGACCGCCAGACATGAAAACCATCAATATATACTAATCATCAGCAGCATGACCGCCAGACATGAAAACCATCAATATATACTAATCATCAGCAGCATGACCACCAGACATGAAAACCATCAATATATACTAATCATCAGCAGCATGACCGCCAGGCAGGAAAACCACAAATACATGCTAATCATCAGCAGCATGACCGCCAGACAGGAAAACCATCAATATATACTAATCATCAGCAGCATGACCGCCAGACATGAAAACCATCAAAATATACTAATCATCAGCAGCATGACCGCCAGACAGGAAAACCACAAATACATGCTAATCATCAGCAGCATGACCGCCAGACAGGAAAACCATCAATATATACTAAACATCAGCAGTATGACTGCCAGACAGGAAAACCATCAATATATACTAATCATCAGCAGCATGACCGCCAGACATGAAAACCATCAAAATATACTAATCATCAGCAGCATGACCGCCAGACAGGAAAACCACAAATACATGCTAATCATCAGCAGCATGACCGCCAGACAGGAAAACCATCAATATATACTAAACATCAGCAGTATGACTGCCAGACAGGAAAACCAGCAATATATACTAATCATCAGCAGCATGACCGCCAGACATGAAAACCATCAATATATACTAATCATCAGCAGCATGACCGCCAGACAGGAAAACCATCAATATATACTAATCATCAGCAGTATGACCGCCAGACAGGAAAACCATCAATATATACTAATCATCAGCAGCATGACCGCCAGACATGAAAACCATCAATATATACTAATCATCAGCAGCATGACCACCAGACAGGAAAACCACAAATATATACTAATCATCAGCAGCATGACCGCCAGACAGGAAAACCATCAATATATACTAAACATCAGCAGTATGACCGCCAGACATGAAAACCATCAATATATACTAATCATCAGCAGCATGACCGCCAGACATGAAAACCATCAATATATACTAATCATCAGCAGCATGACCGCCAGACAGGAAAACCACAAATACATGCTAATCATCAGCAGCATGACCGCCAGACAGGAAAACCATCAATATATACTAATCATCAGCAGCATGACCGCCAGACATGAAAACCATCAATATATACTAATCATCAGCAGCATGACCGCCAGACAGGAAAACCACAAATACATGCTAATCATCAGCAGCATGACCGCCAGACAGGAAAACCATCAATATATACTAAACATCAGCAGTATGACCGCCAGACAGGAAAACCATCAATATATACTAATCATCAGCAGCATGACCGCCAGACATGAAAACCATCAATATATACTAATCATCAGCAGCATGACCACCAGACAGGAAAACCACAAATACTTGCTAATCATCAGCAGCATGACCGCCAGACAGGAAAACCATCAATATATACTAAACATCAGCAGTATGACCGCCAGACAGGAAAACCATCAATATATACTAATCATCAGCAGCATGACCGCCAGACAGGAAAACCATCAATATATACTAATCATCAGCAGCATGACCGCCAGACAGGAAAACCACAAATACATGCTAATCATCAGCAGCATGACCGCCAGACAGGAAAACCACAAATACATGCTAATCATCAGCAGCATGACCGCCAGACAGGAAAACCATCAATATATACTAATCATCAGCAGCATGACCGCCAGACATGAAAACCATCAATATATACTAATCATCAGCAGCATGACCGCCAGACATGAAAACCATCAATATATACTAATCATCAGCAGCATGACCACCAGACATGAAAACCATCAATATATACTAATCATCAGCAGCATGACCGCCAGACAGGAAAACCACAAATACATGCTAATCATCAGCAGCATGACCGCCAGACAGGAAAACCATCAATATATACTAATCATCAGCAGCATGACCGCCAGACATGAAAACCATCAAAATATACTAATCATCAGCAGCATGACCGCCAGACAGGAAAACCACAAATACATGCTAATCATCAGCAGCATGACCGCCAGACAGGAAAACCATCAATATATACTAAACATCAGCAGTATGACCGCCAGACAGGAAAACCATCAATATATACTAAACATCAGCAGTATGACTGCCAGACAGGAAAACCATCAATATATACTAATCATCAGCAGCATGACCGCCAGACATGAAAACCATCAAAATATACTAATCATCAGCAGCATGACCGCCAGACAGGAAAACCACAAATACATGCTAATCATCAGCAGCATGACCGCCAGACAGGAAAACCATCAATATATACTAAACATCAGCAGTATGACTGCCAGACAGGAAAACCAGCAATATATACTAATCATCAGCAGCATGACCGCCAGACATGAAAACCATCAATATATACTAATCATCAGCAGCATGACCGCCAGACAGGAAAACCATCAATATATACTAATCATCAGCAGTATGACCGCCAGACAGGAAAACCATCAATATATACTAATCATCAGCAGCATGACCGCCAGACATGAAAACCATCAATATATACTAATCATCAGCAGCATGACCACCAGACAGGAAAACCACAAATATATACTAATCATCAGCAGCATGACCGCCAGACAGGAAAACCATCAATATATACTAAACATCAGCAGTATGACCGCCAGACATGAAAACCATCAATATATACTAATCATCAGCAGCATGACCGCCAGACATGAAAACCATCAATATATACTAATCATCAGCAGCATGACCGCCAGACAGGAAAACCACAAATACATGCTAATCATCAGCAGCATGACCGCCAGACAGGAAAACCATCAATATATACTAATCATCAGCAGCATGACCGCCAGACATGAAAACCATCAATATATACTAATCATCAGCAGCATGACCGCCAGACAGGAAAACCACAAATACATGCTAATCATCAGCAGCATGACCGCCAGACAGGAAAACCATCAATATATACTAAACATCAGCAGTATGACCGCCAGACAGGAAAACCATCAATATATACTAATCATCAGCAGCATGACCGCCAGACATGAAAACCATCAATATATACTAATCATCAGCAGCATGACCACCAGACAGGAAAACCACAAATACATGCTAATCATCAGCAGCATGACCGCCAGACAGGAAAACCATCAATATATACTAAACATCAGCAGTATGACTGCCAGACAGGAAAACCATCAATATATACTAATCATCAGCAGCATGACCGCCAGACATGAAAACCATCAAAATATACTAATCATCAGCAGCATGACCGCCAGACAGGAAAACCACAAATACATGCTAATCATCAGCAGCATGACCGCCAGACAGGAAAACCATCAATATATACTAAACATCAGCAGTATGACTGCCAGACAGGAAAACCATCAATATATACTAATCATCAGCAGCATGACCGCCAGACATGAAAACCATCAATATATACTAATCATCAGCAGCATGACCGCCAGACATGAAAACCACAAATACATGCTAATCATCAGCAGCATGACCGCCAGACAGGAAAACCATCAATATATACTAATCATCAGCAGCATGACCGCCAGACAGGAAAACCATCAATATATACTAAACATCAGCAGCATGACCGCCAGACAGGATAACCACAAATACATGCTAATCATCAGCAGCATGACCGCCAGACAGGAAAACCACAAATACATGCTAATCATCAGCAGCATGACCGCCAGACAGGAAAACCACAAATACATGCTAATCATCAGCAGCATGACCGCCAGACAGGAAAACCATCAATATATACTAATCATCAGCAGCATGACCGCCAGACAGGAAAACCATCAATATATACTAATCATCAGCAGCATGACCGCCAGACATGAAAACCATCAATATATACTAGTCATCAGCAGCATGACCGCCAGACAGGAAAACCATCAATATATACTAAACATCAGCAGCATGACCGCCAGACAGGCAAACCATCAATATATACTAATCATCAGCAGCATGACCGCCAGACAGGAAAACCATCAATATATACTAATCATCAGCAGCATGACCACCAGACATGAAAACCATCAATATATACTAATCATCAGCAGCATGACCACCAGACAGGAAAACCATCAATATATACTAATCATCAGCAGCATGACCGCCAGACAGGAAAACCATCAATATATACTAATCATCAGCAGCATGACCGCCAGACATGAAAACCATCAATATATACTAAACATCAGCAGCATGACCGCCAGACATGAAAACCATCAATATATACTAATCATCAGCAGCATGACCGCCAGACATGAAAACCATCAATATATACTAATCATCAGCAGCATGACCACCAGACAGGAAAACCACAAATACATGCTAATCAGCAGCAGCATGACCGCCAGACAGGAAAACCATCAATATATACTAATCATCAGCAGCATGACCGCCAGACATGAAAACCATCAATATATACTAATCATCAGCAGCATGACCGCCAGACAGGAAAACCATCAATATATACTAATCATCAGCAGCATGACCGCCAGACAGGAAAACCATCAATATATACTAATCAGCAGCAGCATGACCGCCAGACAGGAAAACCATCAATATATACTAATCATCAGCAGCATGACCGCCAGACATGAAAACCATCAATATATACTAATCATCAGCAGCATGACCGCCAGACATGAAAACCATCAATATATACTAATCATCAGCAGCATGACCGCCAGACAGGAAAACCATCAATATATACTAATCATCAGCAGCATGACCGCCAGACAGGAAAACCATCAATATATACTAATCATCAGCAGCATGACCGCCAGACAGGAAAACCATCAATATATACTAATCATCAGCAGCATGACCACCAGACAGGAAAACCATCAATATATACTAATCATCAGCAGCATGACCGCCAGACATGAAAACCATCAATATATACTAATCATCAGCAGCATGACCACCAGACAGGAAAACCATCAATATATACTAATCATCAGCAGCATGACCGCCAGACAGGAAAACCATCAATATATACTAATCATCAGCAGCATGACCGCCAGGCAGGAAAACCATCAATATATACTAATCATCAGCAGCATGACCGCCAGACAGGAAAACCATCAATATATACTAATCATCAGCAGCATGACCACCAGACAGGAAAACCACAAATACATGCTAATCATCAGCAGCATGACCGCCAGACAGGAAAACCATCAATATATACTAAACATCAGCAGTATGACTGCCAGACAGGAAAACCATCAATATATACTAATCATCAGCAGCATGACCGCCAGACATGAAAACCATCAATATATACTAATCATCAGCAGCATGACCGCCAGACAGGAAAACCATCAATATATACTAATCATCAGCAGTATGACCGCCAGACAGGAAAACCATCAATATATACTAATCATCAGCAGCATGACCGCCAGACATGAAAACCATCAATATATACTAATCATCAGCAGCATGACCACCAGACAGGAAAACCACAAATATATACTAATCATCAGCAGCATGACCGCCAGACAGGAAAACCATCAATATATACTAAACATCAGCAGTATGACCGCCAGACATGAAAACCATCAATATATACTAATCATCAGCAGCATGACCGCCAGACATGAAAACCATCAATATATACTAATCATCAGCAGCATGACCGCCAGACAGGAAAACCACAAATACATGCTAATCATCAGCAGCATGACCGCCAGACAGGAAAACCATCAATATATACTAATCATCAGCAGCATGACCGCCAGACATGAAAACCATCAATATATACTAATCATCAGCAGCATGACCGCCAGACAGGAAAACCACAAATACATGCTAATCATCAGCAGCATGAACGCCAGACAGGAAAACCATCAATATATACTAAACATCAGCAGTATGACCGCCAGACAGGAAAACCATCAATATATACTAATCATCAGCAGCATGACCGCCAGACATGAAAACCATCAATATATACTAATCATCAGCAGCATGACCACCAGACAGGAAAACCACAAATACATGCTAATCATCAGCAGCATGACCGCCAGACAGGAAAACCATCAATATATACTAAACATCAGCAGTATGACCGCCAGACAGGAAAACCATCAATATATACTAATCATCAGCAGCATGACCGCCAGACAGGAAAACCATCAATATATACTAATCAGCAGCAGCATGACCGCCAGACAGGAAAACCACAAATACATGCTAATCATCAGCAGCATGACCGCCAGACAGGAAAACCACAAATACATGCTAATCATCAGCAGCATGACCGCCAGACAGGAAAACCATCAATATATACTAATCATCAGCAGCATGACCGCCAGACATGAAAACCATCAATATATACTAATCATCAGCAGCATGACCGCCAGACAGGAAAACCACAAATACATGCTAATCATCAGCAGCATGACCGCCAGACAGGAAAACCATCAATATATACTAAACATCAGCAGTATGACCGCCAGACAGGAAAACCACAAATACATGCTAATCATCAGCAGCATGACCGCCAGACAGGAAAACCATCAATATATACTAATCATCAGCAGCATGACCGCCAGGCATGAAAACCACAAATACATGCTAATCATCAGCAGCATGACCGCCAGACAGGAAAACCATCAATATATACTAATCATCAGCAGCATGACCGCCAGACAGGAAAACCATCAATATATACTAATCATCAGCAGCATGACCGCCAGACAGGAAAACCACAAATACATGCTAATCATCAGCAGCATGACCGCCAGACAGGAAAACCACAAATACATGCTAATCATCAGCAGCATGACCGCCAGACAGGAAAACCACAAATACATGCTAATCATCAGCAGCATGACCGCCAGACAGGAAAACTATCAATATATACTAATCATCAGCAGCATGACCGCCAGACAGGAAAACCATCAATATATACTAATCATCAGCAGCATGACCGCCAGACATGAAAACCATCAATATATACTAATCATCAGCAGCATGACCGCCAGACAGGAAAACCATCAATATATACTAAACATCAGCAGCATGACCGCCAGACAGGAAAACCATCAATATATACTAATCATCAGCAGCATGACCGCCAGACAGGAAAACCATCAATATATACTAATCATCAGCAGCATGACCACCAGACATGAAAACCATCAATATATACTAATCATCAGCAGCATGACCACCAGACAGGAAAACCATCAATATATACTAATCATCAGCAGCATGACCGCCAGACAGGAAAACCATCAATATATACTAATCATCAGCAGCATGACCGCCAGACATGAAAACCATCAATATATACTAAACATCAGCAGCATGACCGCCAGACATGAAAACCATCAATATAAACTAATCATCAGCAGCATGACCGCCAGACATGAAAACCATCAATATATACTAATCATCAGCAGCATGACCACCAGACAGGAAAACCACAAATACATGCTAATCATCAGCAGCATGACCGCCAGACAGGAAAACCATCAATATATACTAATCATCAGCAGCATGACCGCCAGACAGGAAAACCATCAATATATACTAATCATCAGCAGCATGACCGCCAGACATGAAAACCATCAATATATACTAATCATCAGCAGCATGACCGCCAGACAGGAAAACCACAAATACATGCTAATCATCAGCAGCATGACCGCCAGACAGGAAAACCATCAATATATACTAAACATCAGCAGTATGACCGCCAGACAGGAAAACCACAAATACATGCTAATCATCAGCAGCATGACCGCCAGACAGGAAAACCATCAATATATACTAATCATCAGCAGCATGACCGCCAGACATAAAAACCACAAATACATGCTAATCATCAGCAGCATGACCGCCAGACAGGAAAACCATCAATATATACTAATCATCAGCAGCATGACCGCCAGACAGGAAAACCATCAATATATACTAATCAGCAGCAGCATGACCGCCAGACAGGAAAACCACAAATACATGCTAATCATCAGCAGCATGACCGCCAGACAGGAAAACCACAAATACATGCTAATCATCAGCAGCATGACCGCCAGACAGGAAAACCATCAATATATACTAATCATCAGCAGCATGACCGCCAGACATGAAAACCATCAATATATACTAATCATCAGCAGCATGACCGCCAGACAGGAAAACCACAAATACATGCTAATCATCAGCAGCATGACCGCCAGACAGGAAAACCATCAATATATACTAAACATCAGCAGTATGACCGCCAGACAGGAAAACCACAAATACATGCTAATCATCAGCAGCATGACCGCCAGACAGGAAAACCATCAATATATACTAATCATCAGCAGCATGACCGCCAGGCATGAAAACCACAAATACATGCTAATCATCAGCAGCATGACCGCCAGACAGGAAAACCATCAATATATACTAATCATCAGCAGCATGACCGCCAGACAGGAAAACCATCAATATATACTAATCATCAGCAGCATGACCGCCAGACAGGAAAACCACAAATACATGCTAATCATCAGCAGCATGACCGCCAGACAGGAAAACCACAAATACATGCTAATCATCAGCAGCATGACCGCCAGACAGGAAAACCACAAATACATGCTAATCATCAGCAGCATGACCGCCAGACAGGAAAACTATCAATATATACTAATCATCAGCAGCATGACCGCCAGACAGGAAAACCATCAATATATACTAATCATCAGCAGCATGACCGCCAGACATGAAAACCATCAATATATACTAATCATCAGCAGCATGACCGCCAGACAGGAAAACCATCAATATATACTAAACATCAGCAGCATGACCGCCAGACAGGAAAACCATCAATATATACTAATCATCAGCAGCATGACCGCCAGACAGGAAACCATCAATATATACTAATCATCAGCAGCATGACCACCAGACATGAAAACCATCAATATATACTAATCATCAGCAGCATGACCACCAGACAGGAAAACCATCAATATATACTAATCATCAGCAGCATGACCGCCAGACAGGAAAACCATCAATATATACTAATCATCAGCAGCATGACCGCCAGACATGAAAACCATCAATATATACTAAACATCAGCAGCATGACCGCCAGACATGAAAACCATCAATATAAACTAATCATCAGCAGCATGACCGCCAGACATGAAAACCATCAATATATACTAATCATCAGCAGCATGACCACCAGACAGGAAAACCACAAATACATGCTAATCATCAGCAGCATGACCGCCAGACAGGAAAACCATCAATATATACTAATCATCAGCAGCATGACCGCCAGACAGGAAAACCATCAATATATACTAATCATCAGCAGCATGACCGCCAGACATGAAAACCATCAATATATACTAATCATCAGCAGCATGACCGCCAGACAGGAAAACCACAAATACATGCTAATCATCAGCAGCATGACCGCCAGACAGGAAAACCATCAATATATACTAAACATCAGCAGTATGACCGCCAGACAGGAAAACCACAAATACATGCTAATCATCAGCAGCATGACCGCCAGACAGGAAAACCATCAATATATACTAATCATCAGCAGCATGACCGCCAGACATAAAAACCACAAATACATGCTAATCATCAGCAGCATGACCGCCAGACAGGAAAACCATCAATATATACTAATCATCAGCAGCATGACCGCCAGACAGGAAAACCATCAATATATACTAATCATCAGCAGCATGACCGCCAGACAGGAAAACCACAAATACATGCTAATCATCAGCAGCATGACCGCCAGACAGGAAAACCACAAATACATGCTAATCATCAGCAGCATGACCGCCAGACAGGAAAACCACAAATACATGCTAATCATCAGCAGCATGACCGCCAGACAGGAAAACCATCAATATATACTAATCATCAGCAGCATGACCGCCAGACAGGAAAACCATCAATATATACTAATCATCAGCAGCATGACCGCCAGACATGAAAACCATCAATATATACTAATCATCAGCAGCATGACCACCAGACATGAAAACCATCAATATATACTAATCATCAGCAGCATGACCGCCAGACAGGAAAACCACAAATACATGCTAATCATCAGCAGCATGACCGCCAGACAGGAAAACCATCAATATATACTAATCATCAGCAGCATGACCGCCAGACATGAAAACCATCCAAATATACTAATCATCAGCAGCATGACCGCCAGACAGGAAAACCACAAATACATGCTAATCATCAGCAGCATGACCGCCAGACAGGAAAACCATCAATATATACTAAACATCAGCAGTATGACTGCCAGACAGGAAAACCATCAATATATACTAATCATCAGCAGCATGACCGCCAGACATGAAAACCATCAAAATATACTAATCATCAGCAGCATGACCGCCAGACAGGAAAACCACAAATACATGCTAATCATCAGCAGCATGACCGCCAGACAGGAAAACCATCAATATATACTAAACATCAGCAGTATGACTGCCAGACAGGAAAACCATCAATATATACTAATCATCAGCAGCATGACCGCCAGACATGAAAACCATCAATATATACTAATCAGCAGCAGCATGACCGCCAGACAGGAAAACCATCAATATATACTAATCATCAGCAGTATGACCGCCAGACAGGAAAACCATCAATATATACTAATCATCAGCAGCATGACCGCCAGACATGAAAACCATCAATATATACTAATTATCAGCAGCATGACCACCAGACAGGAAAACCACAAATATATACTAATCATCAGCAGCATGACCGCCAGACAGGAAAACCATCAATATATACTAAACATCAGCAGTATGACCGCCAGACATGAAAACCATCAATATATACTAATCATCAGCAGCATGACCGCCAGACATGAAAACCATCAATATATACTAATCATCAGCAGCATGACCGCCAGACAGGAAAACCACAAATACATGCTAATCATCAGCAGCATGACCGCCAGACAGGAAAACCATCAATATATACTAATCATCAGCAGCATGACCGCCAGACATGAAAACCATCAATATATACTAATCATCAGCAGCATGACCGCCAGACAGGAAAACCACAAATACATGCTAATCATCAGCAGCATGACCGCCAGACAGGAAAACCATCAATATATACTAAACATCAGCAGTATGACCGCCAGACAGGAAAACCATCAATATATACTAATCATCAGCAGCATGACCGCCAGACATGAAAACCATCAATATATACTAATCATCAGCAGCATGACCACCAGACAGGAAAACCACAAATACATGCTAATCATCAGCAGCATGACCGCCAGACAGGAAAACCATCAATATATACTAAACATCAGCAGTATGACCGCCAGACAGGAAAACCATCAATATATACTAATCATCAGCAGCATGACCGCCAGACAGGAAAACCATCAATATATACTAATCATCAGCAGCATGACCGCCAGACAGGAAAACCACAAATACATGCTAATCATCAGCAGCATGACCGCCAGACAGGAAAACCACAAATACATGCTAATCATCAGCAGCATGACCGCCAGACAGGAAAACCATCAATATATACTAATCATCAGCAGCATGACCGCCAGACATGAAAACCATCAATATATACTAATCATCAGCAGCATGACCGCCAGACATGAAAACCATCAATATATACTAATCATCAGCAGCATGACCACCAGACATGAAAACCATCAATATATACTAATCATCAGCAGCATGACCGCCAGACAGGAAAACCACAAATACATGCTAATCATCAGCAGCATGACCGCCAGACAGGAAAACCATCAATATATACTAATCATCAGCAGCATGACCGCCAGACATGAAAACCATCAAAATATACTAATCATCAGCAGCATGACCGCCAGACAGGAAAACCACAAATACATGCTAATCATCAGCAGCATGACCGCCAGACAGGAAAACCATCAATATATACTAAACATCAGCAGTATGACTGCCAGACAGGAAAACCATCAATATATACTAATCATCAGCAGCATGACCGCCAGACATGAAAACCATCAATATATACTAATCATCAGCAGCATGACCGCCAGACAGGAAAACCATCAATATATACTAATCATCAGCAGTATGACCGCCAGACAGGAAAACCATCAATATATACTAATCATCAGCAGCATGACCGCCAGACATGAAAACCATCAATATATACTAATCATCAGCAGCATGACCACCAGACAGGAAAACCACAAATATATACTAATCATCAGCAGCATGACCGCCCAGACAGGAAAACCATCAATATATACTAAACATCAGCAGTATGACCGCCAGACATGAAAACCATCAATATATACTAATCATCAGCAGCATGACCGCCAGACATGAAAACCATCAATATATACTAATCATCAGCAGCATGACCGCCAGACAGGAAAACCACAAATACATGCTAATCATCAGCAGCATGACCGCCAGACAGGAAAACCATCAATATATACTAATCATCAGCAGCATGACCGCCAGACATGAAAACCATCAATATATACTAATCATCAGCAGCATGACCGCCAGACAGGAAAACCACAAATACATGCTAATCATCAGCAGCATGACCACCAGACAGGAAAACCATCAATATATACTAAACATCAGCAGTATGACCGCCAGACAGGAAAACCATCAATATATACTAATCATCAGCAGCATGACCGCCAGACATGAAAACCATCAATATATACTAATCATCAGCAGCATGACCACCAGACAGGAAAACCACAAATACATGCTAATCATCAGCAGCATGACCGCCAGACAGGAAAACCATCAATATATACTAAACATCAGCAGTATGACCGCCAGACAGGAAACCATCAATATAACTAATCATCAGCAGCATTGACGCCCAGACAGGAAAACCATCAATATATACTAATCATCAGCAGCATGACCGCCAGACAGGAAAACCAAAATACATGCTAATCATCAGCAGCCATGACGCCAGACAGGAAAACCACAAATACATGCTAATCATCAGCAGCATGACCGCCAGACAGGAAAACCATCAATATATACTAATCATCAGCAGCATGACCGCCAGACATGAAAACCATCAAATATACTAATCATCAGCAGCATGACGCCAGACAGAGGAAAACCACAAATAATGCTAATCATCAGCAGCATGACCGCCAGACAGGAAAACATCAATATATACTAACATCAGCAGTTATGACGCCAGACAGGAAAACCACAATACATGCTAATCATCCGCAGCATGCCCGCCAGACAGGAAACATCCAATATAGTACTAATCATCAGCAGCCATGTAACCGCCCACAGGCCCTGAAAACCACTCAAAAATTATCATGCCTATATCATCAGCAGCATGACAGCCAGAACAGGAAACCCATCAATATATACTAATCATCGAGTACAGCATGACGCCAGACAGGAATACCATCAATATATACTAATCATCAGCAGCATGACCGCCAGACAGGAAAACCACAAATATATAATAATCATGCAGCATGACCGCCAGACAGGAAAACCACAAATACATGTAATCATCAGCAGCATGACCGCCAGACAGGAAAACCACAAAATACATGCTAATCATCAGCAGCATGACCGCCAGACAGGAAAACCATCAATATATACTAATCATCAGCAGCATGACCGCCAGACAGAAAACCATCAATATATCTAATCATCAGCAGCATGACCGCCAGACATGAAAACCATCAATATATACTAATCATCAGCAGCATGACCGCCAGACAGGAAAACCATCATATATACTAATCATCAGCAGCATGACCGCCAGACAGAAAAAACCATCAATATATACTAATCATCAGCAGCATGACCGCCAGACAGGAAAACCATCAATATATACTAATCATCAGCAGCATGACCGCCAGACAGGAAAACCACAATACATGCTAATCATCAGCAGCATGACCGCCAGACAGGAAAACCATCAATATATACTAATCATCAGCAGCATGACCGCCAGACAGGAAAACCATCAATATATATAATCATCAGCAGCATGACCGCCAGACAGGAAAACCACAAATACATGCTAATCATCAGCAGCATGACCGCCAGACAGGAAAACCATCAAATATATGCTAATCATCAGCAGCATGACGCCAGACAGGAAAACCACAAATACATGCTAATCATCAGCAGCATGACCGCCAGACAGGAAAACCATCATATATACTAATCATCAGCAGCATGACCGCCAGACAGGAAAAACCATCATATATACTAATCATCAGCAGCATGACGCCAGACAGGAAAACCATCAAATATACTAATCATCAGCAGCATGACCGCCAGACAGGAAAACCATCAATATTACTAATCATCAGCAGCATGAGCCAGACAGGAAAACCACAAATATGCTAATCATCAGCAGCATGACCGCCAGACAGGAAACCATCAATATATACTAATCATCAGCAGCATGACCGCCAGACAGGAAAACCATCACATATAGATACTCATCAGCAGCATGACCGCCAGACAGGAAAACCATCAATATATACTAACTCAGCAGCATGACCGCCAGACAGGAAAACCATCAATATATACTAATCATCAGCAGCATGACCGCCAGACATGAAAACCATCAATATATACTAATCATCAGCAGCATGACCGCCAGACAGGAAAACCCAAATACATGCTAATCATCAGCAGCATGACCGCCAGACAGGAAAACCATCAATTATATACAATCATCAGCAGCATGACGCCAGACAGGAAAACCATCAATTATTACTAAACATCAGCAGCATGACCGCCAGACGGAAACCCACAAAATACATTCTAATCATCAGCAGCATGACCGCCAGACAGGAAAACCACAAATAATGCTAATCATCAGCAGCATGACCGCCAGACAGGAAAACCATCAATATATACTAATCATCAGCAGCATGACCGCCAGACAGAAAACCATCAAATATACTAATCATCAGCAGCATGACCGCCAGACAGGAAAACCATCAATATATATAATCATCAGCAGCATGACAGCAGACATGAAAACCATCAATATATACTAATCATCAGCAGCATGACCGCCAGACAGGAAAAACCATCAATATATACTAATCATCAGCAGCATGACGCCAGACAGGAAAAACCACAATACATACTAATCATCAGCAGCATGACCGCCAGGCAGGAAAACCAT